>NW_026943818.1:37384198-37441698 GCF_035594765.1 Anolis carolinensis | reverse complement strand
GACTTCATTAGCAGCTTGCTCAACATCTAGCTCCAGGGATTGCAGAAGAAGAAGGGAGGGACTGGAGGAGGAGAACAACTGATACCCAGGTGCAAAGATGCAACCACCAAAGAATCAGAGAGGATTCTTTTTTCTTTCTTTCTTCTTCTTATTCACTTTAGATGGTAACGCAACTTGGTTTATAATATATGCGACAGAGGCTTAGATGTTGGAGGAACAATAACAAGTTTATTCAGGCACAGAGCTTAGTGGTTACAATGTTGTTTCTCACCTAGAGGCACTTTTATTAACAGTTACAATACTAGAATGAGGTGAGTCAAACTCCCTAAAGTGTCACTTCTTTAACTTAAAGTAGTTAGAACTTCATCCTCTGCTACTTTTAAACCACAGATTCTCTGTTCCTTACCAGGACACAGACTACATTCAATAAGTCACCAAACTTATTTTAAACCAACTCAAAATGAACAATTGATTCTCCTTGATCCCCTCAACCTATGATCAATCTTCCCTGTGCCTCATCAGAGCACAGACTGAATCCCTTTTTTAAACTCTGCACTTTTTCAACAAAATGGCAGTTGGCTCCGCCTACTTCTCCATGGCAACCAGCCTCCGAGTGCTGATGTAATAACTGTAATACTTACCCTTTTAAAACACAAACACACAATTAAACATAACATCTGTAAATCAAAAATTCGTACTTCATTACACCTGGCGAGAAACACCAAGGGATCTGTGGCTTCCTTGGTTCTCGCTAGACACTCGGGTGCATCTACACTGTGGAATTAATGCAGTTTGACACCACTTAAACTGCCACGGCCCAATGCTATGAGATCCTGGGAGCTGTCGTTTGACAAGGCCTTCTGTGTCTCCGAGTGTTTGTGTCTCATCTAAACTACAACTCCCAGGGCCATGAAAGGAAGCCGTTGCTTGAATGCAACACTCGGAACCATATTGGCGTCAATAACAATATTAATCTTAAAATATTAACCCCAGCCAATGGGGAGGGGATGGCTATCAGTGATAGATAGGGATGGAAGATTAGTAAATACAGCTAGAACGAGATAGGTAGATAATAGAGATTGATAATTCATAGCGATAAAGAGAAGATCGTTCATAGTGGTGATTCCTAGAGAGAGAGAGAGAGAGAGAGAGAGGTGATGATTGAGATGGAATTAGACAGATAAATACATAGATGCAAAGTGCTCTTATTGCCTATTACTGGGAAAACCTGTAATTGCTCCATCCATGTTTAATGTTTACACAAATGACCAGCCACTGCCAGAAGGGACAGAGAGTTTCATCTATGCTGACAATTGTGTCATCACCGCTCAAGCAGGGAGCCTGGAAATGGTTGAACAGAAGACTGTTACGATAAGTAAATAAATAAGCCATTTTGCACACTTCTACTAGATTGATGGGGATTCGATGATAAGCCACATCTCTCCAGGATGATGGGATCCATCATGAGAAACATTGATATCCGATGCCAGATCCCAAAGGAGTTCTCCAAATGGAGAGGGTTAAAGCAGGGGTCCCCAAACTAAAGCCCGTGGGCCGGATGTGGCCCTCCAAGATCATTGACCTGGCCCCTGTCCTAAATTTTAGATTTAGGGTTGACCTAAGTCTACCTGGTCTTTGGAGGTCTCTTTGCTTAGCTACGGCCTTACGAGGCCATCATTATGGCTTTTGGAGGTCACGTTCCTTACCTATGGTCCTATGAGAGCGTCTAGATGGTCTTTGAAGGTCTCTTTGCTTAGCTACGGCCTTACGAAACCATCTAGATGATCTTTGAGGGTCCTTTTCTTTATCTATGGTCTTTTGATGGCCTGATGAGATCATCTAGATGGCCTTTGAGGGTCCCTTTCCTTACCAATGGTCCTATGAGACCATCTAGATGGTCTTCGGAAGTCTCTTTGCATACCTATGGTCTTATGAGATCACCTAGATGGTCTTTGAGGTCCCTTTCCTTATCTATGGTCTTCTGATGGCCTCTGTGGTTTTTACTCCTACTTCCTTTCTCTCCTCGAGTTTTAATTTAGTGTTCATGTGGCCCACCCTTGGTTTTATTGTTCTTTTGATCTTGTTTAATGTAGTGTATATTTTCTTTTATTGTGTTGTTTAATGTGCTATGATTTGTTGTTCTATTATATTTTGTTATATTGTATTGTTCTGGGCATGGCCCCATGTAAGCCGCCCCGAGTCCCTGTTGGGGAGATGGTGGCGAGGTATAAATAAAGATTATTATTATTATTATTATTATTATTATTATTATTATTATTATTATGAATGAGATCATCTAGATGGCCTTTGAAGGTCCCTTTCCTTACCGATGGTCTTATGAGACCACCTAGAGGTCTTTGGAGCTCTCTTTGTTTACCTATGGTCTTATGTTAGGGTTGACCTAGGTCTGAAACGACTTGAAGGTACACAACAACAACAATCCTAATTTTTTACTATTTCATCCTAGTCCAGCCCCCCAACAGTCTGAGGGACTGTGAATCGGCCCTCCACTTAAAAAGTTTGAGGACCCCTGGGTTAAAGGGTCTACATTGTGTTGAAAAAACCCCAGAAATCGAATCCAAAGGAGAGTCGCTGCATCTGCAACCGGAAGAAATTTTAACTCATCCGAAGGAGTGAATTAATCATGGAGAAGCCGGCATCTGTTTGTCGTCCCACGAGACGCCAAGGAAATGCCGCAGCAGGGACCCACGGAAAGCCATTCCAAGCGATTCATTAACAGAAGGAGGGGAACAAATCCCGTTTTCGGGGGAGCGGAAAGGAAAGGAACCCCATCTTCCAAATCTTTACATTTCGATTTGCTCACAAATTGAAACAGAAGGAGAAAGGATTTTGTCATTGTCAGAAACAACAAAGCCGGTTTCCATCCCTCCAGGGGCTCCGTCTGTTATGGAGCACGGGCTCTAATCAACGTTGTCACTATATATATATATATATATATATATATATATATATATATATATATGAATACATTTACAAAAAACCATGCTTTGTTGCTTTTGAACAGCCTCTGCGGGTTGGGATTGGCGCGGTAATAAGAGCTCAAAGTCGGAAAGCAAGGCCCGTTTGTGTTTTAATTGGCGCCTGGGCCTCATCTGCGCACCGCAGGGATTTCACTCTCCGCGAATACAAGAGAGAATTAGCGTGGAAAGGATTGCAATACACTTCTCTGCTAATGCTGTACGTCTAAAAACTACGAGGGAGTGGGAGAGAAATAGGGACTTTATTTGAAGTAAGATGTTGGAATCCATCTTGGTAATGCCGGAGGGTGATGTGTTATTTTCTGTGTGTTGGTTTTGGACATCTTGTGGTTCGTTTCGTATCTAGTATCCGTCTCTATCATCAACATCATTCTTTTTCCTCTATGAATCATCGCTATCTATCAACCCTATGGAAAAGCTGCACGTCACAAGCGATGAACCTTGCTCAGCATATAGGGGATGGTTTTGAAAGATGGCACATTTCAGGAGCTGTCTTGATAGACCTGTCAGCAGCTTATGATGCTATAAATCAGTGGTTCCCAAAGTGGGCACTACCGCCCTGTTCCGTCTCCCAGGAGTTTGATTTTACAAATTGCTCATAGTTGTAGGAACAGCACCTGTTTGCATTTCTTCCAGGGATTCTGCAGATTCTGCAGCACTCTGATAGTCAACCATTAGCAGAGTTTATAGCCAGTTTGCAGAGCCTTGCTGCTATAGGCGTGCAAATGTATCTTTTTGTTCTGGAGACTGCCCCTTTTCCTGGGGAAAGAAGGCTCCATTTTGAGAAGTCTCTTGCCTTCTAGACTGAAGAAGAAACAACTTAGATGTGCTTGTCTGGCCAAGCCAGGCCAACAATGCGAACCTGAAGTTGTGCATGTTCAGAAAGAATGTCACCTTGCCAATGGCTGGCATGTAGGGAATTCATGTTTCATGTCTGTAATAAATGGAGAACCGGAGCCAAACAGCGAAACAAACGAAGGTCAAGGAGTTGCGAGAAGGAGAAGAAAGAGAAGCAACCACCACCCTGAGCCTCCTGAGCCGAAGAAAGGCTAATTGTTACAGACAGAGGAGCCCAGGCACCTATTAATAATTCAGCCAGGAGAAGTGCCGGAGCATGTCGGATTAATAATACATCACACGGCCGGGTGCCCAGCAGCTCCGCAACCGGGGAGATGGACTAAAAAGATCTGCCGGTTGCCTCTGATGCCGTCTGTCTGCTCTTCAGGTTCAATTAGTGGAGAAAAGGGGACCTCGGTGGTGGGGACATGTCAGGACAAACAGAGGGGAGGATGGTGTGACCTTCAGAGGACGGGATGGTCAGCGTTACAGTCTAGACAATCTCATAAGACCATAGGTAAGCAAAGAGACCCCCAAAGGCCATCTAGATGATCTCATAAAACCATAGGTAAGCAAAGAGACCACCAAAGAACATCTAGATGATCTCATAAGACCATAGGTAAGCAAAGAGACCTCCAAAGACCATCTAGATGGTCTCATAAGACCATAGGTAAGCAAAGAGAATCAATTAAAAATAAAAAATAGCCCCTGCTCGTTGCTGACCTAGCAACCCGAAAGATAGTTGCATCTATCAAGTAGGAGATAAGGTACCACTTATAAAAAGTGGGGAGGCAAGATTAACTAATTTACGACCTGGAATGAGGAAGTGCCGTCAGTGTGGATGATGAAGCAGCTGCTCCCCCCTGTGGCCAGAATCGAACATCCCCTCAGAAGAAGGTTAACTTGCCTCTGCGTGTCTCTCTCTGTCTCTGTTTGATGTGTTTATGGGCATTGAATGTTTGCCCTATGTGTGTTATAATGTGATCCGCCCTGAGCCCCCTTCGGGGTGAGAAGGGCGGAATATAAATACTGTAAATAAATAAATAAATAAAGAGACCGCCAAAGAACATCTAGATGATCTCATAAGACCATAGGTAAGCAAAGAGACCTCCAAAGAACATCTAGATGGTCTCATAAGACCATAGGTAAGCAAAGAGACCGCCAAAGAACATCTAGATGATTTCATAAGACCATAGGTAAGCAAAGAGACCTCCAAAGAACATCTAGATGGTCTCATAAGACCATAGGTAAGCAAAGAGACCGCCAAAGAACATCTAGATGATCTCATAAGACCATAGGTAAGCAAAGAGCCCGCCAAAGAACATCTAGATGGTCTCATAAGACCATAGGTAAGCAAAGAGACCTCCAAAGACAATCTAGATGGTCTCATAAGACCATAGGTAAGCAAAGACACCACCAAAGAACATCTAGATGGTCTCATAAGACCATAGGTAAGCAAAGAGACCACCAAAGACAATCTAGATGGTCTCATAAGACCATAGGTAAGCAAAGAGCCCGCCAAAGAACATCTAGATGATCTCATAAGACCATAGGTAAGCAAAGAGACCTCCAAAGACAATCTAGATGGTCTCATAAGACCATAGGTAAGCAAAGAGACCGCCAAAGAACATCTAGAAGATCTCATAAGACCATAGGTAAGCAAAGAGACCTCCAAAGACCATCTAGATGGTCTCATAAGACCATAGGTAAGCAAAGAGACCACCAAAGAACATCTAGATGATCTCATAAGACCATAGGTAAGCAAAGAGACCTCCAAAGACCATCTAGATGGTCTCATAAGACCATAGGTAAGCAAAGAGACCGCCAAAGACCATCTAGATGGTCTCATAAGACCATAGGTAAGCAAAGAGACCGCCAAAGACCATCTAGATGGTCTCATAAGACAATAGGTAAGCAAAGAGACCTCCAAAGACCATCTAGATGGTCTCATAAGACCATAGGTAAGCAAAGAGACCGCCAAAGACCATCTAGATGATCTCATAAGACCATAGGTAAGCAAAGAGACCACCAAAGAACATCTAGATGATCTCATAAGACCATAGGTAAGCAAAGAGACCTCCAAAGACCATCTAGATGGTCTCATAAGACCATAGGTAAGCAAAGAGACCTCCAAAGACCATCTAGATGGTCTCATAAGACCATAGGTAAGCAAAGAGACTGCCAAAGAACATCTAGATGATCTCATAAGACCATAGGTAAGCAAAGAGACCTCCAAAGACCATCTAGATGGTCTCATAAGACCATAGGTAAGCAAAGAGACCACCAAAGAACATCTAGATGATCTCATAAGACCATAGGTAAGCAAAGAGACCTCCAAAGACCATCTAGATGGTCTCATAAGACCATAGGTAAGCAAAGAGACCGCCAAAGAACATCTAGATGATCTCATAAGACCATAGGTAAGCAAAGAGACCTCCAAAGACCATCTAGATGGTCTCATAAGACCATAGGTAAGCAAAGAGACCGCCAAAGAACATCTAGATGGTCTCATAAGACCATAGGTAAGCAAAGAGACCTCCAAAGACCATCTAGATGGTCTCATAAGACCATAGGTAAGCAAAGAGACCGCCAAAGAACATCTAGAAGATCTCATAAGACCATAGGTAAGCAAAGAGACCTCCAAAGACCATCTAGATGGTCTCATAAGACCATAGGTAAGCAAAGAGACCTCCAAAGACCATCTAGATGGTCTCATAAGACCATAGGTAAGCAAAGAGACCGCCAAAGAACATCTAGAAGATCTCATAAGACCATAGGTAAGCAAAGAGACCTCCAAAGACCATCTAGATGGTCTCATAAGACCATAGGTAAGCAAAGAGACCTCCAAAGACCATCTAGATGGTCTCATAAGACCATAGGTAAGCAAAGAGACTGCCAAAGAACATCTAGAAGATCTCATAAGACCATAGGTAAGCAAAGAGACCTCCAAAGACCATCTAGATGATCTCATAAGACCATAGGTAAGCAAAGAGACCTCCAAAGACCATCTAGATGGTCTCATAAGACCATAGGTAAGCAAAGAGACCTCCAAAGACCATCTAGATGGTCTCATAAGACCATAGGTAAGCAAAGAGACCACCAAAGAAAATCTAGATGATCTCATAAGACCATAGGTAAGCAAAGAGACCTCCAAAGACCATCTAGATGGTCTCATAAGACCATAGGTAAGCAAAGAGACCGCCAAAGAACATCTAGATGATCTCATAAGACCATAGGTAAGCAAAGAGACCTCCAAAGACCATCTAGATGGTCTCATAAGACCATAGGTAAGCAAAGAGACCTCCAAAGACCATCTAGATGGTCTCATAAGACCATAGGTAAGCAAAGAGACTGCCAAAGAACATCTAGATGATCTCATAAGACCATAGGTAAGCAAAGAGACCTCCAAAGACCATCTAGATGGTCTCATAAGACCATAGGTAAGCAAAGAGACCACCAAAGAACATCTAGATGATCTCATAAGACCATAGGTAAGCAAAGAGACCTCCAAAGACCATCTAGATGGTCTCATAAGACCATAGGTAAGCAAAGAGACCGCCAAAGAACATCTAGATGATCTCATAAGACCATAGGTAAGCAAAGAGACCTCCAAAGACCATCTAGATGGTCTCATAAGACCATAGGTAAGCAAAGAGACCGCCAAAGAACATCTAGATGGTCTCATAAGACCATAGGTAAGCAAAGAGACCGCCAAAGAACATCTAGATGATCTCATAAGACAATAGGTAAGCAAAGAGACCGCCAAAGAACATCTAGATGGTCTCATAAGACCATAGGTAAGCAAAGAGACCGCCAAAGAACATCTAGATGATCTCATAAGACCATAGGTAAGCAAAGAGCCCGCCAAAGAACATCTAGATGGTCTCATAAGACCATAGGTAAGCAAAGAGACCACCAAAGAAAATCTAGATGATCTCATAAGACCATAGGTAAGCAAAGAGACCTCCAAAGACCATCTAGATGGTCTCATAAGACCATAGGTAAGCAAAGAGACCGCCAAAGAAAATCTAGAAGATCTCATAAGACCATAGGTAAGCAAAGAGACCTCCAAAGACCATCTAGATGGTCTCATAAGACCATAGGTAAGCAAAGAGACCGCCAAAGACCATCTAGATGGTCTCATAAGACCATAGGTAAGCAAAGAGACCTCCAAAGACCATCTAGATGATCTCATAAGACCATAGGTAAGCAAAGAGACCTCCAAAGACCATCTAGATGGTCTCATAAGACCATAGGTAAGCAAATAGACCTCCAAAGACCATCTAGATGGTCTCATAAGACCATAGGTAAGCAAAGAGACCACCAAAGAAAATCTAGAAGATCTCATAAGACCATAGGTAAGCAAAGAGACCACCAAAGAACATCTAGAAGATCTCATAAGACCATAGGTAAGCAAAGAGACCTCCAAAGACCATCTAGATGGTCTCATAAGACCATAGGTAAGCAAAGAGACCGCCAAAGACCATCTAGATGGTCTCATAAGACCATAGGTAAGCAAAGAGACCTCCAAAGACCATCTAGATGATCTCATAAGACCATAGGTAAGCAAAGAGACCTCCAAAGACCATCTAGATGGTCTCATAAGACCATAGGTAAGCAAATAGACCTCCAAAGACCATCTAGATGGTCTCATAAGACCATAGGTAAGCAAAGAGACCACCAAAGAAAATCTAGATGATCTCATAAGACCATAGGTAAGCAAAGAGACCTCCAAAGACCATCTAGATGGTCTCATAAGACCATAGGTAAGCAAAGAGACCGCCAAAGAACATCTAGATGATCTCATAAGACCATAGGTAAGCAAAGAGACCTCCAAAGACCATCTAGATGGTCTCATAAGACCATAGGTAAGCAAAGAGACCTCCAAAGACCATCTAGATGGTCTCATAAGACCATAGGTAAGCAAAGAGACCTCCAAAGACCATCTAGATGGTCTCATAAGACCATAGGTAAGCAAAGAGACCGCCAAAGAACATCTAGATGGTCTCATAAGACCATAGGTAAGCAAAGAGACCGCCAAAGAACATCTAGATGATCTCATAAGACCATAGGTAAGCAAAGAGCCCGCCAAAGAACATCTAGATGGTCTCATAAGACCATAGGTAAGCAAAGAGACCGCCAAAGAACATCTAGAAGATCTCATAAGACCATAGGTAAGCAAAGAGACCTCCAAAGACCATCTAGATGGTCTCATAAGACCATAGGTAAGCAAAGAGACCACCAAAGAACATCTAGATGATCTCATAAGACCATAGGTAAGCAAAGAGACCTCCAAAGACCATCTAGATGGTCTCATAAGACCATAGGTAAGCAAAGAGACCGCCAAAGACCATCTAGATGGTCTCATAAGACCATAGGTAAGCAAAGAGACCGCCAAAGACCATCTAGATGGTCTCATAAGACAATAGGTAAGCAAAGAGACCTCCAAAGACCATCTAGATGGTCTCATAAGACCATAGGTAAGCAAAGAGACCGCCAAAGACCATCTAGATGATCTCATAAGACCATAGGTAAGCAAAGAGACCACCAAAGAACATCTAGATGATCTCATAAGACCATAGGTAAGCAAAGAGACCTCCAAAGACCATCTAGATGGTCTCATAAGACCATAGGTAAGCAAAGAGACCTCCAAAGACCATCTAGATGGTCTCATAAGACCATAGGTAAGCAAAGAGACTGCCAAAGAACATCTAGATGATCTCATAAGACCATAGGTAAGCAAAGAGACCTCCAAAGACCATCTAGATGGTCTCATAAGACCATAGGTAAGCAAAGAGACCACCAAAGAACATCTAGATGATCTCATAAGACCATAGGTAAGCAAAGAGACCTCCAAAGACCATCTAGATGGTCTCATAAGACCATAGGTAAGCAAAGAGACCGCCAAAGAACATCTAGATGATCTCATAAGACCATAGGTAAGCAAAGAGACCGCCAAAGAACATCTAGATGGTCTCATAAGACCATAGGTAAGCAAAGAGACCGCCAAAGAACATCTAGATGGTCTCATAAGACCATAGGTAAGCAAAGAGACCGCCAAAGAACATCTAGATGGTCTCATAAGACCATAGGTAAGCAAAGAGACCGCCAAAGAACATCTAGATGATCTCATAAGACAATAGGTAAGCAAAGAGACCGCCAAAGAACATCTAGATGGTCTCATAAGACCATAGGTAAGCAAAGAGACCACCAAAGAACATCTAGATGATCTCATAAGACCATAGGTAAGCAAAGAGACCTCCAAAGAACATCTAGATGGTCTCATAAGACCATAGGTAAGCAAAGAGACCGCCAAAGAACATCCAGATGATCTCATAAGACCATAGGTAAGCAAAGAGCCCGCCAAAGAACATCTAGATGGTCTCATAAGACCATAGGTAAGCAAAGAGACCACCAAAGAAAATCTAGATGATCTCATAAGACCATAGGTAAGCAAAGAGACCTCCAAAGACCATCTAGATGGTCTCATAAGACCATAGGTAAGCAAAGAGACCGCCAAAGAACATCTAGAAGATCTCATAAGACCATAGGTAAGCAAAGAGACCTCCAAAGACCATCTAGATGGTCTCATAAGACCATAGGTAAGCAAAGAGACCACCAAAGAACATCTAGATGATCTCATAAGACCATAGGTAAGCAAAGAGACCTCCAAAGACCATCTAGATGGTCTCATAAGACCATAGGTAAGCAAAGAGACCGCCAAAGAACATCTAGAAGATCTCATAAGACCATAGGTAAGCAAAGATACCTCCAAAGACCATCTAGATGGTCTCATAAGACCATAGGTAAGCAAAGAGACCGCCAAAGACCATCTAGATGGTCTCATAAGACCATAGGTAAGCAAAGAGACCTCCAAAGACCATCTAGATGATCTCATAAGACCATAGGTAAGCAAAGAGACCTCCAAAGACCATCTAGATGGTCTCATAAGACCATAGGTAAGCAAATAGACCACCAAAGAAAATCTAGATGATCTCATAAGACCATAGGTAAGCAAAGAGACCTCCAAAGACCATCTAGATGGTCTCATAAGACCATAGGTAAGCAAAGAGACCTCCAAAGACCATCTAGATGGTCTCATAAGACCATAGGTAAGCAAAGAGACTGCCAAAGAACATCTAGATGATCTCATAAGACCATAGGTAAGCAAAGAGACCTCCAAAGACCATCTAGATGGTCTCATAAGACCATAGGTAAGCAAAGAGACCACCAAAGAACATCTAGATGATCTCATAAGACCATAGGTAAGCAAAGAGACCTCCAAAGACCATCTAGATGGTCTCATAAGACCATAGGTAAGCAAAGAGACCGCCAAAGAACATCTAGATGATCTCATAAGACCATAGGTAAGCAAAGAGACCGCCAAAGAACATCTAGATGGTCTCATAAGACCATAGGTAAGCAAAGAGACCGCCAAAGAACATCTAGATGGTCTCATAAGACCATAGGTAAGCAAAGAGACCGCCAAAGAACATCTAGATGGTCTCATAAGACCATAGGTAAGCAAAGAGACCGCCAAAGAACATCTAGATGATCTCATAAGACAATAGGTAAGCAAAGAGACCGCCAAAGAACATCTAGATGGTCTCATAAGACCATAGGTAAGCAAAGAGACCACCAAAGAACATCTAGATGATCTCATAAGACCATAGGTAAGCAAAGAGACCTCCAAAGAACATCTAGATGGTCTCATAAGACCATAGGTAAGCAAAGAGACCGCCAAAGAACATCCAGATGATCTCATAAGACCATAGGTAAGCAAAGAGCCCGCCAAAGAACATCTAGATGGTCTCATAAGACCATAGGTAAGCAAAGAGACCACCAAAGAAAATCTAGATGATCTCATAAGACCATAGGTAAGCAAAGAGACCTCCAAAGACCATCTAGATGGTCTCATAAGACCATAGGTAAGCAAAGAGACCGCCAAAGAACATCTAGAAGATCTCATAAGACCATAGGTAAGCAAAGAGACCTCCAAAGACCATCTAGATGGTCTCATAAGACCATAGGTAAGCAAAGAGACCACCAAAGAACATCTAGATGATCTCATAAGACCATAGGTAAGCAAAGAGACCTCCAAAGACCATCTAGATGGTCTCATAAGACCATAGGTAAGCAAAGAGACCTCCAAAGACCATCTAGATGGTCTCATAAGACAATAGGTAAGCAAAGAGACCGCCAAAGACCCTCTAGATGGTCTCATAAGACCATAGGTAAGCAAAGAGACCTCCAAAGACCATCTAGATGGTCTCATAAGACCATAGGTAAGCAAAGAGACCTCCAAAGACCATCTAGATGGTCTCATAAGACCATAGGTAAGCAAAGAGACCGCCAAAGACCATCTAGATGATCTCATAAGACCATAGGTAAGCAAAGAGACCACCAAAGAACATCTAGATGATCTCATAAGACCATAGGTAAGCAAAGAGACCTCCAAAGACCATCTAGATGGTCTCATAAGACCATAGGTAAGCAAAGAGACCGCCAAAGAACATCTAGATGATCTCATAAGACCATAGGTAAGCAAAGAGACCTCCAAAGACCATCTAGATGGTCTCATAAGACCATAGGTAAGCAAAGAGACCACCAAAGAACATCTAGATGATCTCATAAGACCATAGGTAAGCAAAGAGACCTCCAAAGAACATCTAGATGATCTCATAAGACCATAGGTAAGCAAAGAGACCTCCAAAGACCATCTAGATGGTCTCATAAGACCATAGGTAAGCAAAGAGACCGCCAAAGAACATCTAGATCAGGGGTCCCCAAACTAAGGCCCGGGGGCCGGATGCGGCCCTCCAAGGTCATTTATCTGGCCCCCGCTCTCATTTATAATATAGTATTTTATATCAGTTTTAATAATATAATATATTGTATATACATATGATATTGATAATATTATTTTATGCAATATAATATTAATAATAATACCATATAATAATATTAATTATATGTTATATATTACATATAATATATCAGTATAGTGGTATAGTTCAATATAGTAATATATAATGCTAATATTGTGCTATGCTAATAATATAATATACTAGTTGTGCCCGGCCACGCGTTGCTGTGGCAAGTATGGTGGTATGGGAAATAAAGTATTGAGGAACTGGTGGTAGTTAAGGTAAAGGATAAAGGTTTTACCTTACATTAAGTCCATTATAAATGGGTTGTATAGCTGTGTGGAAGGGCCTTGAGTCTACACTGCCATATAATCCAGTTAAAATCAGATAATCTGTACTTTATAGGCAGTGTGGAAGAGGCCTAAGTGAGGCCTAACTCTGCCTATCCCCTGGGCTGAGTGGGTTGCTAGGAGACCAAGTGGGCGGAGCTTAGCCTGCTAACTGGCAGCAATTGGATAAAAACAATTCTTCCTCTCCCTCTAATTAGAACTTTATTTTTCTTTTCTTTTTGTTGTATGAACGTAGAGGCATGGATGAGGGGTTGTGCTGCCAAGTTTAGTGTTTCTGGGATGTGTTGTTTTGTTGTTTTGTCCTAGGCCGAAATTTCATTACCCTTTTATATATATAGATTGTATGTACATACAGTGCTCTGAGTTCACTTCAGGGTGAGAAGGGTGGGATATAAATGTAGTAAATAAATGTAGTAAATGAATAAATAAATAATTTTGGACTTAGGCTTGCCCAAAGTCTGAAATGACTTGAAGACACACAACAACAACAACAACAACAATTCTAATTAACCTGACTATCTCATTAGTCAGAAGCAAGCCCACATTTCCTATTGAAATCCTGATAGGTTTATGTTGGTTAAAATTATTTTCATTTTTAAATATTGTATTGGTCTTTCATTGTTATTGTTGTTGTTTTGAACTACAAATAAGATATGTGCAGTGTGCATAGGAATTTTTTCGGGTTTTTTTTTTTCAAATGATAATTTGGCCCCTAAACAGTCTGAAGGAGGCTGGACCGGCCCTCGGCTTTAAAAGTTTGAGGACCCCTGATCTAGATGGTCTCATAAGACCATAGGTAAGCAAAGAGACCGCCAAAGAACATCTAGATGATCTCATAAGACCATAGGTAAGCAAAGAGACCGCCAAAGAACATCTAGATGGTCTCATAAGACCATAGGTAAGCAAAGAGACCACCAAAGAACATCTAGATGATCTCATAAGACCATAGGTAAGCAAAGAGACCTCCAAAGAACATCTAGATGGTCTCATAAGACCATAGGTAAGCAAAGAGACCGCCAAAGAACATCTAGATGATCTCATAAGACCATAGGTATGCAAAGAGCCCGCCAAAGAACATCTAGATGGTCTCATAAGACCATAGGTAAGCAAAGAGACCACCAAAGAACATCTAGATGATGTCATAAGACCATAGGTAAGCAAAGAGACCTCCAAAGACCATCTAGATGGTCTCATAAGACCATAGGTAAGCAAAGAGACCGCCAAAGAACATCTAGAAGATCTCATAAGACCATAGGTAAGCAAAGAGACCTCCAAAGACCATCTAGATGGTCTCATAAGACCATAGGTAAGCAAAGAGACCACCAAAGAACATCTAGATGATCTCATAAGACCATAGGTAAGCAAAGAGACCTCCAAAGACCATCTAGATGGTCTCATAAGACCATAGGTAAGTAAAGAGACCGCCAAAGACCATCTAGTTGGTCTCATAAGACCATAGGTAAGCAAAGAGACCGCCAAAGACCATCTAGATGATCTCATAAGACCATAGGTAAGCAAAGAGACCTCCAAAGACCATCTAGATGGTCTCATAAGACCATAGGTAAGCAAAGAGACCTCCAAAGACCATCTAGATGGTCTCATAAGACCATAGGTAAGCAAAGAGACCACCAAAGAACATCTAGATGATCTCATAAGACCATAGGTAAGCAAAGAGACCTCCAAAGACCATCTAGATGGTCTCATAAGACCATAGGTAAGCAAAGAGACCTCCAAAGACCATCTAGATGGTCTCATAAGACCATAGGTAAACAAAGAGACCTCCAAAGACCATCTAGATGGTCTCATGACCATAGGTAAGCAAAGAGACCGCCAAAGACCATCTAGATGGTCTCATAAGACCATAGGTAAGCAAAGAGACCTCCAAAGACCATCTAGATGGTCTCATAAGACCATAGGTAAGCAAAGAGACCTCCAAAGACCATCTAGATGGTCTCATAAGACCATAGGTAAGCAAAGAGACCTCCAAAGACCATCTAGATGATCTCATAAGACCATAGGTAAGCAAAGAGACCACCAAAGAACATCTAGATGGTCTCATAAGACCATAGGTAAGCAAAGAGACCTCCAAAGACCATCTAGATGGTCTCATAAGACCATAGGTAAGCAAAGAGACCTCCAAAGACCATCTAGATGGTCTCATAAGACCATAGGTAAGCAAAGAGACTGCCAAAGAACATCTAGATGATCTCATAAGACCATAGGTAAGCAAATAGACCTCCAAAGACCATCTAGATGGTCTCATAAGACCATAGATAAGCAAAGAGACCGCCAAAGAACATCTAGATGATCTCATAAGACCATAGGTAAGCAAAGAGACCTCCAAAGACCATCTAGATGGTCTCATAAGACCATAGGTAAGCAAAGAGACCGCCAAAGAACATCTAGATGATCTCATAAGACCATAGGTAAGCAAAGAGACCTCCAAAGACCATCTAGATGGTCTCATAAGACCATAGGTAAGCAAAGAGACCGCCAAAGAACATCTAGATGGTCTCATAAGACCATAGGTAAGCAAAGAGACCTCCAAAGACCATCTAGATGATCTCATAAGACCATAGGTAAGCAAAGAGACCTCCAAAGACCATCTAGATGGTCTCATAAGACCATAGGTAAGCAAAGACACCACCAAAGAACATCTAGATGATCTCATAAGACCATAGGTAAGCAAAGAGACCTCCAAAGACCATCTAGATGGTCTCATAAGACCATAGGTAAGCAAAGGGACCGCCAAAGAACATCTAGATGATCTCATAAGACCATAGGTAAGCAAAGAGACCTCCAAAGACCATCTAGATGGTCTCATAAGACCATAGGTAAGCAAAGAGACCGCCAAAGAACATTTAGATGATCTCATAAGACCATAGATAAGCAAAGAGACCGCCAAAGAACATTTAGATGATCTCATAAGACCATAGGTAAGCAAAGAGACCGCCAAAGAACATCTAGATAATCTCATAAGACCATTGATAAGCAAAGAGACCTCCAAAGGCCATCTAGACTGTCTCATAAGACCATGCGTAAGGAAAGGGACACTCAAAGACCATCTAGATGGTCTCATAAGACCATAGGTAAGCAAAGAGACCTCCAAAAGCCATCTAGATGGTCTCATAAGACCATCGGTAAGGGAAGGGACACTCAAAGGCCATCCAGATGATCTTATCGGGCCATCAGAAGAATATAGATAAGGAAAGGGACCAACATATACGGTATATTTATATTCTTCTTCCTGACTTGCAAGAGCTTCTTTCCCTTTTCAAAACATTCCCTTGGTTAAGAGCAAGGGAGGCCTTGAAAAAGAAAACACTGATAAGGGAGGGTAAGATGATAAATATGTCATATATTACAAGATTAATGAATATATATTTTTCCTCTTCCTGACTTTCAAGGGCTTCTTTCCCTTTTCAAAACATTTTTTGGTTAAGAGTGAGGGAGGCTTTGAAAAAGAAAATGCACTGATAAGGGAGGGTAAGAGAGAAATATATCATATATTGCAAGCAATGGCCTCCAGGTTCTGTTGCCCGGCCTTGACCCCATTATAACCCGAGGGAGGGTTTTTTCAGCTAAAAAATAGGTCTGAAAAACCCGGCTTATCTTCGAGTATATACAGTACCTTGCTTTTTGTGGATTTAAACCTATTTGATTGACTCTGAACTTCATTTGCTTGTGTTTACTTATAACCTTCAATAAACAACTTGCTTGCTTATATCCATAAAACCGAGTAGGGATCCGCTGCACCCCTGACATGGAAGCCCATGTCTGACCTCATCTTGTGATGATAGGCTCCATCTTTGCTCTCCTTTCAACCCAGAGACTTGACTTTGCTGCTGCTGAAAGGAAGGGGGCTGGGAGGAGAGAAGCACAAAGGAAAAGGGGAGAGCTGCGCAGGCACCGTTTCCGCAATGGCAGCCTGGGAACCGCCATAACTCTGCTTCTTTGCCTCTTTCACCTTGAAGTGACAGGCGGCAGGGCTGGCGGGGAGGCCCGGTTTCTATGGAGACAGGTGTCCTCCAGGAGACGGATGCTGGGACGGAGCCAGGGCAAACTGGGGCAGGAGGAGGCAAACGAGGGAGATGGAAAGGCGGCGGAGTCGGAGTGACAGCTGCTCCCCGCTCTTTGCGATGCCTTGGCACCTCTCAAAGCTCTTGGCACAATCCAGCGCATTGCTTTCCTCACACCATCCATTTGGCCACCCTCCTGTTCTCAGATCACATCACTCCTCCTTTCAGGGTTGAATGAACAGTAATGCCTCCACCTTCGTTACTTCGGTTTGGATGCGAGTATTTTTTAATAAATCAAATGCAGAAATAATCCTTAGCATGAGCTCTTTAACGACTACTATTCACTTCTTCACATCATCACCAGACAATTGGATACATTTCTGCCAACAATGAACAAGTTTTCTGAAGCCGTCGGTTTCTGCAACCGGCATCTCACAGGACCCATTGGGCGCAAAGCCATAATGTGACCCATACATTAGACATGCCAGTTATGCTTGAAATTTCTCTCTGAGTGATACGACGATTGTCCTGAATCAATCTGTCAATCTTTTGCTTGTGAAACTCGGTGGTTGCTGTCAGAAGACGTCCAACTCTTTGTTTGTCATGCAAGACAGATGTTCCCACCTCAACATCTTTATACTCACCCAACAAAGCATAGGACTCACATCAACACAATACCCATAAACAGCTTGCATTCTCTGAGGAATCTCCTTTGGGGTGACACCTTCTGCTGTCAAGAATTCAGTGACTGAACGTCTGCGCAGGGTTCAATACTTTGCACTTTCACAACACAACCGTTCAATGCTAAGGCTTCCCCGTCTGCGCAGGGTTCCATACTTCGCACTTTAACAACACAACCGTTCAATGCTAAGGCTTCCAGCCAAAAGGAACTGTAAAGGAGAGTCTACTGAACAAGTCAGGACCTGCCGCAGACCAGAACTGCCATCTGTTTAGGAGTTACAAAGGTGGAGGCATTAGTTTTCATTCAACCCTCATATATATATCGATGGAAACCAATCAGAAGGTCACATGGATTGAAGACTTTAATTGAAAGGCAACACCATAATGCCAAGGGATTTGGGGAGTGGTGGGGATATATTGCACCAGAAGAAACACACAGGACAGAAGGAACAGTTTCACATACAGAGGAAACATGGGGCAAAGGTGGGGAGAAGAGAGACAAGCAAAAGAGGGTTCAAGCCCCAGACTGGAAACATGTATTATTCTAATGACGTAGCCAGATTGGTATCTCCACAATGTGTTGACTCTCAGATTGAGAAACGTTGGTCTAGAAGGTTGGATGGTCATCTGTCGGGAGGGCTTTCATTGTGGCAGAAGAGGCAGAAGCTGTGTTTCCTTTCCATCCTACAATAAGGCTCCAGTGCACTTTGCAAGACCTTACCTGCGAGAGCAAAGTCATGCCAGCCTTCCAGCAAGCCGGGGGAAGAAAGGATAGCAAGAAGGGTATTGGGATGGTAGATGGGCCGTTTGGAAGCATGTTGACACCATTATTGCTTGGAAATCAGGGGAATTGGGGAACGGGGAGGGTCTGGAGGATCGTCACGCCAAGTCTCTTTGGATCAAAAGCCGTCCCCGGATATCCACAAAGTCTGCGCCCATCACAGAGTCTGGATGGCCACCGGGTAAAGCAAGGCAAAGTGGTCCACCCCTTTGACCGGCAGCTCCTGGGATGTGTAGTAGTGGATGACTTCGGGGATGCTGTCGAACGGGGCGCTGTTCTGGCCCAAGACGAACTTGTTCTCCTTGGTCCGGGTGAACTTCATGTGCATGAAGCCTTGGCTGCTCCTGTGGCAGGAGAGGGAAAAGAAAGGATAATCTCAGTCTCCAAATAATAATAATAATAATAATAATAATAATAATAATAATAATAATAATAATAATAGAATAATAAACTTGGAATGTTGGAACAGATTGCACCAGAAGAAAGTGTGGAGCTTTTGCAAGAATTTGATGAACCAGCACTTGAAACACCTGTTGAACCACCAGGAATCTTGACAGCAAGACAACAAGAGCTCAAGAATAAGATCATGGCTCATGCTGCAGCAAATGCAATAAGACAGCGGCTCCCAACTCTAAAAACAGTGCCCAAGAGAAACCTGGCGCCTCTCATGAAAGATGTGAATGCAGCACTCTCCACTGTCCAAATAACATCAATTGAACAAACAAACCAGTGTGCCTACAGTGCAGCAGTGATAGTAACAGAAGAGCTTGGGCTCCTACAACCAAGGCAGCCCCAAAGAAAATCGACTGGAAAACCAAAGTGGAAGGTCAGGCTAGAGTTGAAAATCAAGAAACTTAGATCAGATGCAAGTAACCTGAAAAATATGAAAGAGAAGAAACTGAAGAATGACAAAATCAAGCAACACCTGATCAGAAAGTACTGGCTGAACACCAGAAAAATTGAAGAAGCTTTGGAAATTGTGAAAGAACAAATTATAGCAACAGCCAGAAAAATTGAAAGATATGAAGCCAGAATCATCCAGTACAGACAAAATCAACTGTTTCAATCAGACCAAAGACGGTTCTACCAGAGCCTGAACCAAACAACAGACACAGTAACCATAAAGCCAGAGAAAACTGCAACAACGAAGTTCTGGAAAGAGCTTTGGGAAAATAATAAGAACTACAACAAAAACGCTGGGTGGATAAAGGAGTTTGAAGGAAAATTCTCACAGAACAAAATGGAACAGATGGAAATAACAACTGAAATGATCAGCAAACGAGTGCAAAAAGTCAAGAACTGAACATCGCCTGGTAGTGATCAACTTCATGGATTTTGGCTCAAACATCTGATTAGTTTACATGGAAAAATGGCCCAACAATTCAATGAGATGAAAGGAAGTATCAGTGAATGGCTAACAACTGGAAGAACATACCTGAAACATAAGGATCCAGCAAAAGAAGCAGCACCAGGAAACTACAGGCCAATAACATGTCTGCCCACTATGTTTAAACTACTGACTGGCATCATAGCTGACAGAATTCAAGACTATCTTGAAGAAAAAAACATCCTGCCAGATGAACAGAAAGGCAACAAACGGAAAAGCAGGGGCACAAAAGACCAGTTATTGATTGACAAAATGATTCTGGAGAACTGTAAAAGCCGAAAAGCTAATCTTCACATGACGTGGATTGACTACAAAAAGGCCTTTGACTCACTCCCACACAGCTGGATCATCAAGTGCCTGGACGCCATTGGAATTAGTTAAAACGTTGGCACCTTCATTGAAAACATGATGGAGCACTGGAAAACTGAACTGTTTGTTGGAAATGAAAGTTATGGACTTGTCAACATCAGAAGAGGAATTTTCCAGGAAGACTCATTGTCCCCTCTGCTTTTCATTATTGCCGTGATCCCTCTGTCAACAATCTTACAAAAAACAAATCTCAGCTATCAAACATCTAAGAAATTCACAAAATTTCACATCTGATGTACATGGATGACCTGAAGCTGTATGGGAAAATGGAAACTGAAATCCAGTCTCTGACTAACACTGTCCGAATTTTTAGCACTGATATCAGCATGGAGTTTGACTTGGACAAATGTTCGACAGTGGCATTGAAGAAGGGAAAAATCAGTGAAAGTGAGGGCATAAATATGCCTAATGGCCAAACAATAAAGTGTCACCAGCCAGAGGCCTATAAATATCTGGGCATATTACAGCTGGACAACATCAAGCATGAACATGTGAAAACTGTGGTCAGCAAAGAATACACACAAAGGGTCAGAAAAATTCTCAAAAGCAAGCTCAATGGAGGCAACACCATCAAGGCCATAAACACCTGGGCCATACCTGTCATAAGATATACTGCTGGCATCATAAACTGGACACAGGCGGAACTGGACAATTTGGACAGAAAAACAAGAAAACTCATGACCATTCATCATTCACTGTACCCTCGCAGTGATGTTGACCGGCTATATCTGCCTAGAAGATCAGGGGGCAGAGGACTCTTGCAAGTAAAACAAGCAGTCAAAGAAGAAGAACATGCCCTGGCAGAATATGTAAAACAAAGTGAAGAACTTGCTTTGATTGAAGTCAAAAATCAGAAACTCCTCAAAGCACAGCAGACAAAGAATCAGTACAAGAAAACCGCACTACAAACTAGAGCTGACAGCGGGCACAACAAAACATTGCATGGAAAGTTCCTTGACAAAATTGAAGGAAAAGCTGATAAGGAGAAGACCTGGCTCTGGCTCACGAATGGGACCCTGAAGAAGGAGACAGAAGGCCTGATCCTTGCAGCCCAGGAGCAAGCCATCAAAGGCAATTCAGGCCAAGATCGAAAAATCAGCTGATGACCCAAAATGCAGACTGTGCAAGGAAACCGACGAAACCATGGATCATATCCTCAGCTGCTGTAAGAAAATTGCACAGACAGACTACAAACAGAGGCACAACTATGTGGCCCAAATGATTCATTGGAACTTATGCCTCAAGTCCCACCTCCCAGCAGCAAAGAACTGGTGGGATCACAAACCTGCAAAAGTCTTGGAAAATGAGCATGCAAAGATACTGTGGGACTTCCGAATCCAGACTGACAAAGTTCTGGAACACAACACACCAGACATCACAGTTGTGGAAAAGAAAAAGATTTGGATAATTGATGTCGCCATCCCAGGTGACAGTCGCATTGACGAAAAACAACAGGAAAAACTCAGCCGCTCTCAGGACCTCAAGATTGAACTTCAAAGACTCTGGCAGAAACCAGTGCAGGTGGTCGGCACACTGGGTGCCGTGCCGGCATTTGGAAACAATAGACATTGACAAAATTATGATCTGCCAACTGCAAAAGGCCACCCTGCTGGGATCTGCGTGCATCATCCGAAAATACATCACACAGTCCTAGACACTTGGGAAGAGTTCGACTTGTGATTTTGTGAAACGAAATCCAGCATATATATCTTGTTTGCTGTGTCATAATAAAATAATAATAATAATAATAATAATAATAATAATAATACACACCAAAAACAAACAAAATAAAACACATCAAAGGATGCAGACATAAATATGAAAATTTTACACATTGACATATTAAAATGATAACCTTAGTAAAACATGAATTTGGCTAACTGATTAGATTAATCCTCCCAGGAATGTTTGGGGCTGGGCTGGGGCTCGAGAAATATATTATACATATATAGTTATAATTACTAATTACCAAAGGAAGGGGAAGGAATCATAGCATCATACAGTCAGAATGGGCCTCCAAAGGTCATCCATTCCAACACCAATAAGGACACAATCAAAGCCCTCCCGACAGATGGCCATCCAGCCTCATAGATATTAGCAGGTCTGTGGAGAAACAGAGGACTATAGAATCATAGAATTGGAATTGATCTCCAATCCCATCCTGTCACGAAGGAAGGCACAATCAAAGTCCTCCCAACAGATGGCCATCCAGCTACAAATATATTAGCAGGTCTATGGAGAAACAAGGCTATAGAATCAGACTGTAGAGGTCCTATATTTTTCCTTCTTTCCGATACCCTAGAAATTGCTTTCCACCTCAAATAAAAAGGCCTGTTGTAGATCATCAACTGTGGCGAATTGGCGCCAGAGGCAAGGGGCGACTTTTAATGTCAGGCCAAGCCCAGATGCCAAAGGATGCGGCTTGGTGACACTATACACCGAAGGCTATACAGAGATGGAGAGAAATTATCACACAGAGCCCCGGATTGTAACTCAAATGTTGTCACTTTGGTGTTCTCCATCTTCCCTGAGAGATTCCGGCATCAATTACATAATGGAGAATCCGCGGTGCAATTTATTCCGAACGTTATAGATCTAAGGTGCTGAGTAAATAATATATTTGGGGAATCATAGATTTGGAAGAGCAAGGATCATCCAACCTCATTCAGCCATCCTATCTATCTATCTATCTATCTATCTATCTATCTATCTATCTATCTATCTATCTATCTATCTATCTATCATCTATCCATCCATCCATCCATCATCTATCCATCAATCCATCCATCCATCATTTATCTATCCATCTACCTATCCATCCATCTATCTATCATCTATCCATCCATCCATCTATCAATCATCTATCATCTGTCTATCCATCCATCTATCCATCCATCCATCCATCCATCCATCCATCCATCCATCTATCCATCTCTATCCATCCATCCATCCATCCATCTATCTATCCATCAATCCATCCATCCATCCACCCACCCATCTATCTATCTATTCATCCATCCATCAATCTATCTATCAATCAATCTATCCATCCATGCATCCAACTATCTATCATCTATCTACCATCTATCTATCCATCCATCATCTATCTATCATCTATCCATCCATCCATCCATCCATCTACTATGACTATATTGTATTGAAAGGGACTGCACTACACTATATAGAAGATTGTTTTGAAAGGCACAGACTAAAGGAGATGTCTTCATAGACCTGTCAGCAGCATATGATACTGTCAATCATCACCTTCTCCTGAGAAAGAATATCACAAATTTCCTAGGAAATCTGCTACAAAACAGGAACCCTTCCATACCTCACAACCTCTGAGGATGCCTGCCATAGATGTGGGCGAAACGTCAGGAGAGAATACTTCTGGAACATGGCCACACAGCCCGAAAGACATACAACAACCCTGTGATCCCAGCCATGAAAGCCTTCGACAACACAAGGAACTTTTTTGTTGGGTTCCAGGGCCAGAGAAGCAATGGAGAAAGAAGAAGAGCAGTCCTCAGGAGAGTGTGCTTTCTCCATCCATGTTCAACGTTTACACAAATGACCAGCCACTGCCAGAAGGGAAAGAGTGTTTAATCTATGCTTACGATCATGCCATCACCACCCAAGCAGGGAGGTTTGATATGGTTGAACAAAGGCTCTCCAAAGCTCTAGGTGCTCTTACTGCCTATTACAGGGCAACCATGGCCAAAGGGAGACAGGAAAGGACAAAAGTATCCTCTTACCGGAGCGAGAGGGAGAAGTCGTTGCGGCTGGTTTCACTGTTCCGGACCAAGTAGCTGCCTTCTTTGCAAAGGGTCAAGAGGGACTCGGCGTCGGCGCGGCTGATGGTGCCATGAAACCACCTGTTTGCGGGGAGAGGCGAGAAATATTGGTAAATATAATGCCGCATTACAGTGTCACAGGCAGATGATTATTAAATCTTAAGCAGGGATATAAATAACCACTATTAGTTAAAAGCATCCCCTGCACAGTCGACTGCAATATCGGAGATTAGTCTTGCGTGGATTTTCTGTGCTGCCAGGGCAAAAAGGGCCACCTTATGAGTAACTACAGGGTTAGTGTCAGACAGAAGGTAGAAAATCCTTTCTGACACCATATTTATTAGGAAGGGATAAAGAATAGTTCCCAGAATTTTAGTTCTTGGCTCAGAATACAGAGGGCAGGAAAACAAATAGTGAGGCAAATCCTCAATTTCCGGGTCCCCACACACACATAAACGAAGAGCCAGAGGGATGCCTGTATATCTACCATCAATCACAGCTGTGGGCATACTTTGGCTGTGAAGGCTTGCCTAAGTTTTGGAAATGTGAGCCTAGTCAGGTAGATAACCCTCTCATGGTCAAGTTTGTACAGTCTGAACCAGTGGGAAAATTTTGAGTTATTAATAGCCAGCCTATCCAGGTGAACACTGTGATTGAAAATATATTCCTTGAGCTTCTCCCTTGAGTTCATGATGGAGAGCGTATTGGACAGAGTGGGGTGAAATTCTTTTTTTATTATTATTTTATTGATATTATCTCATATTTCATGTTGTGAGTATATTGCACATTTAATACAAACATTCATACCTACACATCATTTATCTCTTATCACATTTCTCCATCCTCTTCCCTTCTATATTACCTACTCTCATATCTAATATATCATCGTTCTATTCATTCTTTTTTTCCCCTTTCCCTCCCCCCACCCCCTACCCCAGGGGCCCCCAAACTAAGGCCCGGGGGCCAAGGTCATTTACCTGGCCCCCGCCCTCAGTTTTATAATATAATATATTGTATATACATATAATATTGATAATAATATTATAATGTAATACAATATAACACTAATAATAATACCATATAATAATATTAATTATATATTCTATATTACATATAATATTACTAATAATATTACAGTATAGTAATATATAATGCTAACATTGTGCTATGCTAATAATATAATATATTGTATGTACATATAATTTGTAAGCCACTCTGAGTCCCCTTTGGGGTGAGAAGGGTGTGATACAAATGTAGTAAATAAATGCAGTAAATAAATAATAAATTTTAGACTTAGGCTCACCCAAAGTCTGAAATGACTTGAAGGCACACAACAACAACAACAACAACCCTAATTAACTTGACTATCTCATTGACCAGAAGCAGGACCACACTTCCCATTGAAATCCTGATAAATGTATGTTGGTTAAAATTGTTTTTATTTTTAAATATTGTATTGTTCTTTAATTGTTCTTGTTGTTGCTGTTGTTGTTTTGCACTACAAATAAGACAAATACGCAGTGTGCATAGGAATTTGTTTGTATTTTTTTCCAAATGATAATCCGGCCCCTCAACAGTCTGAAGGATTGTGAACCGGCCCTCGGCTTAAAAAGTTTGAGGACCCCTGCCCTACCCCATACCACAATTCCTTTAGAAATTTAACTCCAACCATGAGCACAACTTTTCCCATTTCTGTACAATAGTTACATTGGCTTCGCCACTTTTATCCAATCTTTTATCCAATTTCTCTTTAATTTTCCTCATTTTATCTTCTTATCCTCAGAGGTTACATTTGCAATAATTTCTGATTGGACCTGGTCAAACAAATAATTATTCCAATTCACCATATTCCACTCTTTTTCTTTAGCCCCAAGCTATTACTGCCTTTCCTGCAAGAATCATAGCTTTGAATAGATCTTGGTGTTTTACATTATTCTTATTGTTCCCTAATATCCCCATCAACATTAATTCCATGTTTACTTGGAGTGATATTCTGAATAATTCCTCTATTTTCCCCGTTATTTTTCCCCAAAATGTTTTTACCCTTGGACATTCCCACTACATGTGGCCAAGAGTGGGGTGAAATTCAAGCAGCTTCTGGTATCTTGTATTCCTGACTTTGCATTTTGCTATCTGTTCAAAACATCCCCTGGGGAGGACCCTAACTGATGAATCTTTTACTCTTCTCCAATAATTAAATAGGGTGAAGTGAATACGTGATCTAATGGAAGGGAGACCAACCTCTGCCCGGACTAAGGCTGCTGGGGCGCCTGGTGGGAGACTCGGGAGTTTCTTAAGAAATGTATTTTGAAGGGTCTCTAGTTTCACTGTCTGAGTCTCATCCCATCCCCAAACAGCAGCACCATACTAAATCTGGGCTATGACTTTACTCTGGAATATTTTGAGCGCTGGGTGTGTAAAATCTGAGGATTGCTCCAATAGTTTTCAAAGCCACTGTTTTAGTATGTTCTATATGGGATTTCCAAGATAATTTTCTGTGAAATGGATTCCAAGGTACTTAAATTCCTGGCATTATTCAATTTGGTGACTCCTGATGGTCCATCTGTGTTGAGAGTGTCTTCTTCCAAACATCATTACTTTTGTTTTATTATAGTTGATAATCAGCTTTTCTTCAGAACAATAAGTACCAAGCTTGGAAAGCAATCTTCTCAGCACAATTTGAGTGAGATTAGAACCATGTCATCAGCATACAATAGAATGGAAATTTTCTTGGATCCTACTGTGGGTGGAAAAAATTCTGGCCCGGAGAGTGCAGGTATTATGTCATTCAGATATCGATTAAAGAGTGTTGGTGCCAGTAGACATCCTTGTTTTACTCCTTTATTTGTATGGATGGGGTCAGTTAATGAGACAATCTTTATGGCTCATGCAATTCAACACACTGTGGTTGTAATGTATAAGCAAATCTGTCTCAGAGTTGGATAGATCCATTGACATCAATTGTGGGATTTACTAACTACAACAGTGATTCCCAAAGTGGGCGCTACCGCCCCCTGGTGGGCGCTGCAGCAATCCAGGGGGGCGGCGATGGCCACAGGTGCATTTGGGGGCGATGAAAGCATAAAAGAAAGAAGATTTAGAAAAATTTATGTATGTATTCCGCTTCCAAGAGCACAAGACAGGGTTGAACCTCTACCTTCCTCCTGAGGCACCTATTAGGACACAGGGGTGGGGCCAGGAGAGGGGCGGGGCCTCTTCCCAAGTGCCGGAGACAGGGCTGAGCCCCTGAGGCACCTGTTAGGACACAGGGGGCGGAGCTAGAGGAGGGGGCATGGCTTCTTCACAAGAGCCCGAGTGCTGGTATGTGAGAGCCCCCTATATAAATGGGCTACAGAGAATATTCTGGTATTTTGTACAAATTGTTAGATTCTCTTCTTCTAGTTGTGCTGTGGGTAAGTCTTCCACTAGAAGAAAGCACCAAGACACACGCTGGTAAGTTCCAACAGGTTTTATTGTACAGAATACCAGAATCTTCTCTGTAGCCCATTTATATAGGGGCTCTCACATACCTGAGGGTAATTGAGGTTTTATGGCTGGCCCCTTTTATGGCTGGCATATGTTCTTTGTCAGCGCTTGCTCTGTGTCCAGAGATGTCAAAGATCAGAGATCATGACACTGAGACAGGGCTGAGAATCTATACCTCTCCTGAGGCGCTTGTTGGGACACAGAGGGTGGAGCTAGGGAAGGGGGCGGGGCCTCCTTCCAAGAGCCCGAAACAGGGCTGAGCCTCTATATCTCTCCTGAGAGGCCTTTTAGGACTAAAGGGTGGGGTTAGGGGTGGGGCCTTATCCCAGGAACCTCTGTAGACCTCCCCTGAGGCGCTTGTTAGAACACGGGGGTGGGATATAGAGGCCCCACCCCCTCCTCTGGCCCCGCCCCATATCCTGGCAGGTGTCGCAGGACAAGGATAGAAGCTCAGCCCTGCCTCAGAGCTCGTAACTCTGCCCATCCCAGTCCTGGCCTCCCATCACTGGGATGTCTGTGGTGGAGGGAGGGCCATTGGTGTCTCCTGAGCAGTGGGAGATATAGTTATTTGTGGAAGTGGGAGCCTGTCTGTGCAAGTGGACACTCCAACCACATACATACATATTTTCACTTTTATTATGTGTATAGATTATTATTATTATTATTATTATTATTATTATTATTATTATTATTGACACAAAGACACAGTATGACACAGCAAATGAGATATATGCTGGATTATTATATTTATATTTATGTAGAACCATTATTCGGCTGATCAAAAGTAGTTATTAACAATCTTATTATTGTGTTGCACTTATTATTATTATTATTATTATTATTATTATTATTATTATTTATTCCATTTATGTAGAACCATTATTCGGCTGATCAAAAGTAGTCATTAACCTTCTTATTATTTTGTTTGCACGTCTCATAGGGAACTGTTGATGTTTTAATTAGCTTCTTCTCTATGTAATTTGTCTGGTTTGTCGCTATTGACCAATATTATTGGAAAAAACCATGCACATCGAGGCTGCAATAAATCCTAATTTTTCATCTGCCGAAAAACACCATCTGATGGATGAGGGAACCGAAAAAGATACATCCATTGCCTTTCTCGACCTGATCAATATTGGCGCCTCGTATTATTCCGAAATCTTGGAAATGATCTATCACTTTTTCTATTTTAATTGCTCGGAGGACAAGATTGGCATCATAATTACCAACAACGTTTTCATGTAAATCTATACACATAATAAAAGTGAAAATATGTATGTACGTGCGTGGCTGGAACTCACTTGGCACACAGAACCCACACGACCAACACAAAATACTGGAGGGATTTATAGGAGTTGTAGTTCATCTATATCCATGAACCCAAACAATGATGGATCTGGACCAAACTTGGCACGCATTCCCAATATGCCCACATTTGAATACTGGTGGGTTTTGGGGGGAATTGGCTTGGGCATTTTGGAGTTGTAGGTACTGGGATATATAGTTCACCTGCAATCCATGAGCACTCTGAACTCCACCAAAGATAGAATTGAACTAAATTTGGCACACAGATCCCCCATGATGGGCAAAAAATGCTGGAGGTCTTTTGGGAAAATTCACCTTGATTTGGGGGAGTTGTAGTTCACCTACATCCAAAGAGAACCCAAACACCGATGGATCTAGACCAACTTGGCACACAGACCTGATATGCCCATATTTGATTCCTGGAGCAGTTTGGGTTAGGGTTAGGGAGCTGACCTTCCCAAAGTTGCGCTCTAGCAATTTCATTTCCACTCTATGCATTTAACCTCTGCACTACTGGATTTCACACACAGCTTTAAACTCCTAGCACAATTTCACACTATACTAATCCATTTTTCCCAACAATCCTATCACCCAATGGTACAACAGATTGGACAATCACCACTCTGTCAGTTTACATTGAAGCATGCTTTAGGAGTGAGAACATTCCATTCTTATCTCTAAATAGCTGAAAAACAGAAACTTCCCAAAGTTACGCTCTAGCAATTTCATTTCCCCTCTATGCATTTAACCTCTGCACTACTGGATTTCACACACAGCTGTAAACTCCTAGCACAATTTCACACTATACTAATCCACTAATCCAAACTGTGGATCATAGCAAAACCTTACTCAATCTACAGAAGAGTCTTGAGGGGACTGACTCACCATAGTGGGAGTTGTACACCCTACAGCCAGAGAGCACACTGAGTTCCACACATGATGCATCCAGAGCAAACTTGCCCAACATAACAAACTGTGCCCGGCCACGCATTGCTGTGGCGAAGTCTGGTGGTATGGGAAAGAAAGTATTGAGGTATTGGTGGTAGTTAAGGTAAAGGGTAAAGGTTTTCCCCTGACGGAGCTTAGCCTTCTAACTGGCAGCAATTGGATAAAAACAATTATTCCTCTCCCTCTAATTAGGACTTTATTTTTCTTTTCTTTTTGTTGTATGAACGTAGAGGCATGGATGAGGGGTTGTGCTGCCAAGTTTAGTGTTTCTGGGATGTGTAGTTTTGTTGTTTTGTCCTAGGCCGAAATTTCATTACCCTTTTATATATATAGATTGATGGAGTTTCAGGGGGTCAACTGGCATGATGTGCATTGTAGTTCACCCACAACCTTATGCATTTTGTACAAGAGACTGCAAATCAAATTTCGCTGGGAAAGAACAGAGGGGATTATGGCAACTTATAAAGGAGATCGATTTTGGCCAACCACCGAAGAGAAAGCTAGAGATTTCTACAAGAGACTAAAAAAAGATTCATTGGATAACAAGGCCCCAAGTAAAGGAAATCCAAGCAAACAGCTCAGAGATGATATGGTGCAGGAGTGATGGACTTGGGAACCGTCGAAGAAGAGGAAGAAGTGGATAAGGATCAAAAGACAGAAGAAGAAGAGGAAAGAAATTGAAGATGGATTGGAGTTTGAGATGCTACTCAAACAATGTCAATGGACTAAATTGCCCCCAGAAAAGAAATAAAAAAATTTCACAATTAAAGAAGCAGAAGTATCATGTGATTGCTCTACAGGAATCCCATATCTCCCAAAGATTTGTGGCACTACTAACCCAAAAAGCACTAGGAAAGGAATACTATTCGGCAGCATCAGATAAAAAGAAGGGGGTGGTAATATATGTAAAAAACAACATCCCTTCTGAATTAGCCTTTAAAGACACCGAGGGAAGAATAGTTGCCATCCAGATAGAAAGAGGAGGACATAGACTACTAATTTGTAATATATATTCACTGAACGGATCAAAAGGAAAATTTGTAAAGAAATTGAAGGAGCTAATTGGAGACAAAAATTTGATGATCTTATACTCTTAGGAGTGTTAGACAATAACATTGATAGACAAACACAGAGTAAGAAGAAAGGCCAGGAAAACCTAGGTCAATTACCCCAAAGCTTTATAAATGAATACGATTTGGTAGATATATGGAGATTATACCATGGGACAGAGAAGGACTATACATATTTTTCAAGCAGGCATAACAATTGGTCCAGAATTGATATGATTTGGTCAACCAAAATGCTATCCACAAAAATAAATAAGATTATTATATTACCAAGGAAAGACACAAATCATTGTCCACTAGAGTTAAAATTGAATTACAAACCTGGTATGAAAAAATGGAGACTTAATGAAAACCTACTACAGAAGGAAGAAGATATAGAGAAAAATAAAAAACTTCTTAAAGAATATTTCTTGTTCAACACAACAGCGGATGTAGAAGACGGTATTATTTGGGACGCAAGTAGGCTGTCATGAGGGGCAATTTTATTCAACAAAACGCTATAAAAATAAATTAAAAATCAAAAGTCATTAGAAATACATCAAGCAATAGAATTGGCTGAAAAGAATTAGACTACCTTAACAAACAACATCAGCAATTGGAAATGGAACAAAGGGCTAAAGAGTTGAAATTTGTAAAACAGTACCATTTCCAAAATGCAAACAAGCCAGGTAAATGGCTAACACGCACATAGAATCATAGAATCATAGAATCATAGAATAGTAGAGTTGGAAGAGACCTCATGGGCCATCCAGTCCAACCCCCTGCTAAGAAGCAGGAAATCGCATTCATAGAACCCCCGACAGATGGCCATTCAGCCTCTGTTTAAAAGCCTCCAAAGAAGGAGCCTCCACCACAGTCCGGGGGAGAGAGTTCCACTGCTGAACAGCCTTTCTCACAGTGAGGAAGTTCTTCCTAATGTTCAGGTGGAATCTCCTTTCCTGTAGTTTGAAGCCATTGTTCCGTGTCCTAGTCGCACACTAAGGAGGAAAAGACAGGAACAATGGATAACCCAGATAAAAGACGGAACCAAAGTTTATACATCAGAGAAAGAGATTATGGACCAATTTAGCAAATATTTTGGAAACCTATATAAAAGCGACCATATAAATAGAGAAGAAGTTATGCTATACTTAGGGAGACAAAAGATACAAACAGATGATCAAAGGGAGATGCTAAACAAGGACATAACGAAATCGATATTGCTATAAGGAAATTAGATCCCAATAAAGCACCGGGTCCAGATGGCCTAACGCCAATTTACTATAAAAGATTGAAAGATGATTTGATACCCCACTTTCAAAAAGTTATGAATAACGTCCTTCATCAAAAACAGATACCTAAATCTTGGAAAGAAGCTAACATAACCTAAAGACAATTCGGACCCCAATAACATCAAAAATTATAGACCTATTTCCCTTTAAATACGGATTATAAAATCTTTAATTATTGCGGAAAGACTAAAATTATATTTAACAAATTGGATAAAAGAAGAACAATTGGGATTTTTACCAGATAGGAGTATTAAAAACAACGTACGAAGCTTAGTAAATATAATTGAATACTATGAAAGACATAAAGCAAAAAGAAGTAGCTATAATGACGGTTGATGCAGAAAAGGCATTTGACCGTATAAATTGGGATTTATTCAAAATGTTAATGAGATAAATGGATATAGGGAATAATTTTATGAATGCGATACAAGCTATATACAAAGACCAAACAGCAAATATCTGGGTAAATGGTCAATGATCTAACAAAATTAGGGTGGAGAAGGGGACTAGGCAAGGATGTCCCCTATCCCCGCTAATATTTGTAATGTCATTGGAATTACTCCTTAATAATTTGAGAGATGAAGACAATTTAAAAGGCTTAAAAATAGGCAAAGAGACATACAAACTCCGTGCCTTTGCGGACGACTTAGTGTGCATTATAAAGGATCCATTATGTAATATAAAAAAGTGGCTACGGGAAATAGAGGATTTCGGCAAAATATCAGGTTTCAGAATAAATAAAGATAAATCCATGTTATTAACCAAAAATGTATCAAAAGAAAGACAATCCCAGATAAGTGATATTACAGGTATGAAAACGCCAACTAAAATAGAATATCTAGGAATATATCTAACAACAAAGAATTCACAGTTACTCCAAAACAACTACCGTGTTTTCCCGAAAATAAGACAGTATCTTATATTAATTTTTGCTCCCAAAGATGCTCTAGGTCTTATTTTCAGGGGATGTCCTATATTTCCATGAAGAAGAATTCACATTTATTGTTGAACAAAAAAATTGAAAATTTATTATATACTGTACAGTAGTTGTCATCACAAACCAGCATAATCAGTCAAACTGTGAATCCTATCAAGAATTTCTTGTTACTACCATTATTTCCATGTACAACACTCTATGGTACGTACATTTACCAATCCTGTATGCTCTAGTGATCTGTTCAGCAGGCATGCTTCCAAACAAAAACTTTGCTAGGTCCTACTTTTGGGGGAGGCCTTATATTTAGTAATTCAGCAAAACTCTACTAGGTCTTATTTTATGGGGATGTCTTATTTTAGGGGAAACAGGGTATATCAATAAATGGAAAGAAATTTAAAAAAATCTCAAGAATTGGTCTTCATTAAAATTATCCTTATTGGGTAGAATAGCAGTTATTAAAACAAATGTATTACCAAAAATGATATATCTTTTCCAAAACCTTCCAATAATTAGGAACCAGGTTATTTAAAGACTGGAACAAAGATATATCAAAATTTATCTGGAATAATAAGAAACCAAGAATGAATTATACAAATTTGACAGATGCCAAAAATAGAGGGGGTTTAGGTTTACCGAACCTTGCCCTTTACTCGGAAGCCTGCGGATTAGATTGGGTAAGAGATTGGATTAATTTAAGCAATAAGAAAATGTTGACCCTGGAAGGACATGATTTGAGAGTCGGTTGGCATGCGTACCTGTGGTACAACAAAGCACCAATCGAAAAAAATTTCGGCAACCATTTTATCCATTCGGCCTTACTCAAGATCTGGAATAAATATAAACAGAGAATCTATAATAAAAACCCCCTCTGGGTCTCTTCTATGGAGGCACGCCAGAGAAGAGAACTGGGTTGGAACACGTATAGAGATATACTAGAAAAAGAAGGAAAGGAAATAAAATTAAAATCACAGGAAGAATTAAAATTAAAATATGGTAATCTAACCTGGCTCCAGTATTATCAATTAAAAGAAAGCTTCAATAAAGATAAGATTCAGGGATTCGAGGATAAGGTAACACCATGGGATGTAATATTAGACAAGGGAAAGAGGAAAATTGCAAGAATATATAAATTTCTATTGGAATGGAGCACTGAGAAGGAACAAATAAAGGAGTGCATGACAAATTGGGCAAGAGATCTAGGAAGAACTATATTATTAGAGGAATGGGAACTTTTATGGGGGGGGGAATTAAATTATACGTATGCCTATGAATTGAAAGAAAATTGGTGGAAAATGTTCTATAGGTGGCACCTGACCCCAAAAAGGATATCAAAATTTACTAAAGGCAAGAAGATTAAATGCTGGAAATGTGGAAGAGGTGAAGGATCGTATCTACACATGTGGTGGTCTTGTGAGAAGGTAAAACCGTACTGGAGGGAAATCCATGACAATGTCAAAAAAATTTAAAGATAAAAATACCACTACTCCCAGAATTCTTTCTATTGGGCATGACGAATAACCAATGGGGAAAAAAATGAAGACATAATCTTTATACACTTAATAACAAGTGTCAGAATAGTTCTTGCAAGATTATGGAAACAGAAATTAATACCAAGAGTGGAAGAATGGATGAAAAGAATATGGGATATAATGAATATGGACTACCTACCATTCCTGCTATCAACAACACAAAATAAGCCAAAGAAAGGTTAGATTGGACACCGGTAAAGGACTGGATGAAGAAAGAAAAAGTTAGAATATTGTTATAAAGCCCTTAACAAGAAGAAGTATCAACTGTCGACACAAAAAAATGAATACCAACAATATAAATAATACAAATAGTTACGACAACTTTATAGAGAAGAATTGAAGTCAAGAATCGACAACGACCCCGACCCCCCTACCCTTATTACCCCTTTTCCCCTCACTTTCTACCACCCCCTCCCTACCCCCCATCCTTTCTCCCCCCCCCATATTGTCCTAACCCACTAAAGTGGATTTTATTGTTATTTTCAAATTTTAAAAAAAAATTATTTTAAAAAATGACTTTTTCAAATAACACCACATACTAAAGCTAGTTTTTAATAAATGTGTGCACAAAACCTGCGTCGCACCACTAGCAAACAATAGCCTCCCTATCTCATCCACCCATGCAGACCTATTTTGGAGTATTTCGGATTCCTGGATCCTGGGACTTGTCTGAGCCGACTGTGTAATGTATTCTCGGTTTGTACATTAGAGAGATTCTCCATCAAAGCATGCCAGGAAGTGAAATCCTTTGGCAAGAGGCCCGGGAAAAGAGCGAGGCAAGAAACCATCTCTCCTATGAACTGTGACAGCTAATGCCTTCCATGTTGGGGTGCGTTGAATACGTTAGCTTTTCATCCAGAGTGTCATACAGCAGGGGAGTTTACTGATGTTTCAGAGGATGAGGGGATTGATGGGTTTCAAAGTGAAGAGTCTGCCAATGATCAGAGAGAATCACAGATCGAGGAGGTTGTTTGGGATTCCTGTGCTCGTTCCCAGGCAACAGAAACTGAAGACTTCAGTTCCCTTGTGAAATGGCCTTCGGGCGATGGGGAGTTTTCCCGAGAGACAAGATTAGGTTTGAGAATGGAGGGAGTGAAAGACAGACTAATTAGACCAGGGGTCCTCAAACTTTTTAAGTGGAGGGCCGATTCGGCCAATGAAGAAATAGTCCAAAATTAGGATTGTTGTTGTTGTGTGCCTTCAAGGCATTTCATACAGGTCAACCTTGAGTCTAAAGTTTAGGACAGGGGCCAGGTAAATGACCTTGGAGGGCCTTAGTTTGGGGACCCCTGATCTAGACAATCTCATAAGAACATAGGTAAGCAAAGGGACCTCCAAAGACCATCTAGATTGTTTCATAAGACCATTGGTAAGGAAAGGGACCCCCAAAGGCCATCTAGACGGTTGCATAGGACCATAGCTAAGCAAAGAGACCTTCAAAGACCATGTAGACAATCTCATAAGACCATAGGTAAACAAAGAGACCTCCAAAGTCCAGGTAGACTTAGGTCAACCCTAAGTCTAAAGTTTAGGACAGGGACCAGGTAAATGACCTTGGAGGGCCACATCCAGCCCACGGGCCTTAGTTTGGGGACCCCTGATCTAGATGGTCTCATAAGACCATCGGTAAGGAAAGGGGCCCTCAAAGGCCATCTAGATAATCTCATAGGACCATAGGTAAAGAATGTGACCTCCAAAAGCCATCTAGATATTATCATAAGGTTGTAGCTAAGCAAAGAGACCTTCAAAGACCATCCAGACCAGGGGTCCTCAAACTTTTTAAGTGGAGGGCCAATTCATGGTCCCTCAGATTGTTGAGGAGCCGAATTATCATTTGAAAAAAAAAAATGAACAAATTCCTATGATCACTGCACATGTCTTATTTGTAGTGCAAAAAAAAAAACCCCAGCAACAATTACTTATTTATTTATGTATTACATTTATACCCCACCCTCTCTCAACCCGAAGGGGACTCAGAGCGGCTTACAAATTGTATGTACATACAATATATTATATTATTAGCATAGCACAATATTAGCATTATATATTACTATATTGTACTATACCATTATACCGTAATATTATTAGTAATATTACATTTAATATATAATATATAATTAATATTATTCTATTATACAATATTATTATATTGTATTATTATTATTAGCTGCCCTGAGTCCCCTATTGGGTGAGAAGGGCGTGGTAGAAATACTGTAATAAATAAATAAATACATATTATATTGTATTACATTAAAATATTTATTATCAATTTTATATGTATACACAATATTTTTATTACAATATATTATATTATTACCATATCATTCATTTAGAATATTTCATTTACAGTATTGGTAAATGAAAAAACAATACAATATTTAAAAATAAAAATAATTTTAACCAACATACTGTAAACTTATCAGGATTTCAGTGGGAAGTGTGGGCCTGCTTCTGGCCAATGAGATCATCAAGTAGGATTGTTGTTGTGCCTTCAAGTCATTTCAGACTTTGGGCGAGCCTAAGTCTAAAACTAGGGTGGGGGCCAGGTAAATGGCCTTAGAGGGCCGCATCCGGCCCCCAGGCCTTAGTTTGGGGACCCCTGATCTAGACGATCTCATAAAACCATAGGTAAGCAAAGAGACCTCCAAAGACCATGTAAACTTAAGAAAGGGGCCAGGTCAATTACCTTGGAGGACCGCATCCAGACCATGGGCCTTAGACAATCTCATAAGGCCATAGGTAAGCAAAGAGACCTCGAAAGACCAGGTAGACTTAGGTCAACCCTAAGTCTAAAGTTTAGGACAGGGGCCAGGTCAATGACCTTGGAGGGCTGCATCCGGCCCACGGGCCTTAGTTTGGGGACCCCTGAATTAGACTTTCTGAGAGAATCTGTCCTTGAAACCCAGGTGCGTTCGACATGATCTCATGGCTCCTTGGTCGGGCTTAAATGAAGTTGGGTTTACTATGTGTTTCTCAGAGAAGGCAACGTTGTCATTAGGATGGTTTTCCTGTCTTAACTCTCCAGTTTATGATTCAAGTTTCCTATTTTTTGTCTATGTTTCTTGAAGGGTTTTCCTTGTTTGGGATTCCTGTGTTTGTTCCCAGGCAACAGAAAGTGAAGACTTCAGTTCCCTTGTGAAATGGCCTTTGGCTGATGGGGAGTTTTCCCCAGAGGTAAGATTAGGTTTGAGAACGGAGGGAGTGAAAGACAGTCTAATTAGACGTTCTGAGAGAGTCCATGAGAAGAAGCCCAGGTGGGTTTGGTATGATCTCATGGCTTCTTGGTTGGGCTTAAAGTCAAAACTTTCTGCATATATTTCAGATCATAAGTAGTATGATTTTACATAGGATTTGTGCCACATTCGAACAGTAAAGACAAAGTAGATAGTACTACTTATATTCATATTCAGACTGTCACAGCTCAATATGACGGAATCTTGGGAGTTGTAGTTTTGCAAAGTCTTTCGCTTCTGCCCAATCAACAGCTCCCAGGATTCCGTAGCATTGAGCCACAGCGGTTCCAAGTGGTGTCCAACTGCATTCATTGTATGGTGTGATGCAACGTCTCTCCCAAACTACGACTCACGTTTGGTTTTCTAGTGGCAACGAAGGGTCAACCCGCTCGGCCACAATGAGGCCCTGCTCGGGGCTCTGAGACCGTCCGAACTTGGAAACGCTGGCCGGGTGCTTCGTTGGGCGCCAACGCTCTTTGGAAGATGCCGAAGAGGTCCGCTCCCATTCTGGGCTCTCAAATTGCACTGCATTTTGGGAAGACGGTGAGGAGAAGAAAAGGAGACAGAGTCAGAAGGGCAACAACAAAAAGGCCTTTCACAGAGTTAGTGGTCTTGGAGTATAATCCTTGCATTCCAATGTCGGTGTTAGGATTTTCTGGATGTTAGGGAACACTACCCGAACACAACAAAGCATCCAAAATATGCAAAAAAAACCAAAAAAACAGGATACTTATAGTTGAGCATTCAGCTCACAGCAAGCAGAGTGAAGTATTAGTGGCTGTAAAGAATTTAAGCTTAGGAGGCAAGGATGCAGTTCTGTCTTGGAAGGTTTATTTACAAAAATAATAACTACATTTCTTAATAGTAAAGAACTGGGTCCTAGTTACTCTATACTCCAACTCTCTAGGGTTCAAAGAGACTTGGTCAGTGTAGAGTTGAATTCCAACAGTTGGACTACAACTCCCGGTATTCTTCACTCATGTCTGAGAGTAACTAGAGCTGATGGGACCTGCACTCTTTTCAGAGGAGGATACTGTATTGATTTCTTGCACTGATGGGAATGGGAACTGCAACTCCCAGCATTCCTCAGCTGTGGTGGCTAGGACTGATGGGCCTTGCGGTCTTCCCAGAGGAGGATAATATATTGATTCATCTGGGAATTCTAGGTATACTTACACTATAATATTGATATCTTGTAGACTTTAAATAATGTGGAGTCTAATTCAAGAGAGGAAAACAGGGTATAAATATAAAATCTGTTAGGGAAAACTCATCAAAATAGCAGGGCATCCAAAAATACAAACAGGATACTTATAGTTGAGCATTCAGCTCACAGCAAGCAGAGCGGGAAGTGCCTTTCTGTTAGGATTTTCTTAGGGAAAACTACCCAAAAACACAGCAGAGCATCCAAAAATACAAAAAGGATATAGTTGAGCATTCAGATCACAGCAAGCAGAGCGGGAAGTGTTGTGGCCGGAAAAGAATTTAGAGCTTAGGAGGCAAAGATGCAATCATACAAAATACTTATTTACAAAAATAGTAACTATATGTCCTAATAGTAATGAACTGGGTCCTAACTACTCTCTAACTCCATCTCTTCTTGGTTTCTCTAAGCACTACATCTCACCTGACAAACACAAGCAGGGAGAAGTCTCAATACTAAGAAGTGATAGGCTTAGTATTTTCGTTAACTAATTATTCCTCATAGAGGACTGCAGACGGGTAGTGCGGGGTTGAATTCCAACAAGAACGACAACAACATGCCAAACTCCAACCTTGCATGCAGCCCAATGGTCATGAATGCAACAAACAGTAGAGAGAAATAGAAATGCAAGAGAGACGAATAGGTGGGCAAGGAAAGAGAGTTGGGACACAACGTGTGAATTCAGTTTTAAGGCGGGATAGAAAAAAGGCAGTCTTCCCCATGTGGTTCAATTGCAATTCCCATCAGCCTCTGTTAATATAGCTAATGCTATACAGTGGTGGCTGATGGTTTTCATATCAAGGTGCAGCAAGCTTCTTTAGACTTCAGTGTTTTGGATAGATTATTATATGTTAGATCAAAAACCATTGCTGCCAGCCATGAATTAGTTAAAAAGGTAGCATGTGATTACCATGACAACGGTTATGGGCCCAGCACTTTTCCGCTGCGCAACTCTGCATCCCAGAGGAGCGCTCCAAGGAGCTGAACAGGCTCAACATTTAGGACAACTCTACAACTTCTGAACTGAGATATGTCTTTTGTGGTGGCTCACAAAGAGGTTCAGCACCTTGGATGTCACCCCAAAAGAGGTCCAGCAGCTTAGACTGTTTAAAAAGAAAATCCAATAAATCCTCTATTGTCTATCTATGAATCTATATCTATACATATATACATACATCTACTGTCTCTCTCTCTCTCTCTCTCTCTCTCTCTCTCTCTCTCTCTCTCTATATATATATATATATATATATATATATATATATATCGATTCATCCATGTATCTACTGTCTATATATGAATATCTATCCATTCATCCATCTATCTAATCTAGCTAGCTATCTATGAATCTATCTATCCACCCATTCATCTATCTGTCTGTCTCTCTATCCATTCATCCATCCATCCATCCATCCATCCATCCATCCATCTATCTATCTATCCATTCATCTCTCCATCTATCTATCTATCCATTCATCTCTCCATATATCTATCTATGAATGAATCTATGTATCTATCCATCCATCCATCTATTTAATGTCTATCTATCTATCTATCTATCTATCTATCTATCTATCTATCCATCCATCCATCTTAGACTGTTTAAAAAGAAAATCCAAGAAATTGGGAAGAAGGGGAAGTCAATAGACCCAGGTAGAGAAGGGTCTCGGGCCAAAGGGATGTAGGGGAGGGTTCAAAGCAAGACATCACCTTCTGGATCTAGGGCTTCCTCACTCTCCGTGAGTTGTCCTACCGGCGGTGGCCAGGGCAAGACTTTAGCCTCCTGAATGTCTACTGCAGCAGCGGTGGAGAAAGCGGGGAGAGAAAGAGGTCGAGGAGAAGGCGTGGGATGGGGAGGAGAGCGAGAGAAAGTCCACGAGGAGGAGAAAGAAGTGAGCAACAAAGGGAGGGAAGAGGGAGACAAAACCGACATGGTGAGAAGAAAAGAAAAGATCTCATGGCAGACAGACAGATGAAAGGAAGGCAATGACATCCAAATCCACTCTGCCACCACTATGGGAAGATATAACCACTAGCTACTTAGAGAGGAGACCTTTTAAATTTTGTTTTTCTTCTTTCTTCTTGTTTGTTTTTGATGGTAATACATATGACAGAAGCTGAGATGTTTAAAAGAACAATAACACGTTTATTCTGGCACAAAGCGTAATGGTTACAGTAACTTTTTCTTTAGAGGCACTTTGGTTAACAGTTTCAAGGCTAGAATGAGGTGTTTCAAACTTCTTAAAATGTCACGTCTTTCTTTACTGCTCTGAACTGCAGTCACCCTGTGAATTACAATAACAGATTATCTGTTCCTCATCAGGAGACAGACTACCATAAAATAAGTCACCAAACTTATTTTAAATTGACTCAAAAATAAGCATTTGAGTCTCCCTGATCCCTTCAACTGAGGATCAGTCTTCACTGTACCTCATCAGGGCACAGACTAACCGCTTCTTTTTCAAACCTGCACTTCTCCACCAAAACAGCAGTTGGCTCCGCCCCCTTCTCCATGGCAACCAACTCATGAGTGCAGAGTAACTGAAATATTGACCCTTTTAAAACGTAATTAAACATGACATGTGTAAACTAAAAAAATCACACTTCGTTACACATATAATATTAATGGTCTTTGGTGGTCTCTTTCCTTACTGATGGCCTGATGAGATCACCTAGACCAGTGGTTCCCAAACTTATTTGTCCTACTGCCCCCTTTCCAGAAAAAATATGACTCAGCACCCCCTGGAAAGGGGTGTGGCTTAGAGGGGTGGGTGTGGCTCCTTCTCAAGAGGGCAGGGCTGAGCTTCTCCCCTAGTCCAAGATGGGCGGGGAGGTGGGCGGGGCCACAAATGGGCGGCCAGGACTGGGATTGGCGGAGTTACGAGCTCTGAGGAAGGGCTGAGCTTCTATCCCTGTCCTGCAGCGCCTGCCAGGACACAGGGGGCGGGGCTAGAGGAGGGGGCTGGGCCTTTTCCCAAGTGCCTGACGGGGCTGAACCTCTATACCCCGCCCCAGTGTTCTAACAAGCACCTCAGGGGAGGTATACAGAGGCTCAGCCCTATCTCACGCTCTTGGGAAGAGGCCCCGCCCACTCCTCTAGCTCCGCCCCCTGTGTCCTAACAGGCACCTCAGGTGTTCAGCCCTGTCTCTGGCACTTGGGAAGAGACCACACCCCACCCCTAGCCCCGCCCCATTGTCATAAGTGCCATCACTGCCCCCCTGGATCACTGCAGTGCCCACCAGGGGGTGGTAGCGCCCACTTTGGGAATCTAGATGTCCTTTGAGGGTCCCTTTCCTTATCTATGGTCTTCTGAAGGCTTCATGAGATCATCTAGATGGCCTTTGGAGGTCTCTTTGCTTACCTATGGTCTTATGAGATCGTCTAGATGGTCTTTGGAGGTCTCTTTGCTCACCTATAGTCTTATGAGATTGTCTAGATGGTCTTTGGAGGTCTCTTTGCTCACCTATGGTCCTATGAGATGCGGCCCATCGAAGCCATTTATCCGGCCCCCATGATGGCGGCTCCCTCCTCCGCCTTTCTTGCCTCCTCCCTCACCTGTTGCGCGCCTTCTAAAGATTTGCTTGTTTATAATGGTATTTTAATTATTATTTAATTAATAATTTACTAAGGGGTGCTTTGCCAGTGCTTTTGGTGCACAAAGGTAAAAGGGGGTTGGACTAAATGGCCCTTTTCCAATTCTCTTTATTATTATTATTATTATTATTATTATTATTATTATTATTATTATTATTGGCACAAAGACACAGCAAACGAGATCTCTCTCTCTCTCTCTCTCTCTCTCTCTCTCTCTCTCTCTCTCTCTCTCTCTCTCTCTGCTGGATTTCATATCACAAAATCACAAGTTGAACACTTCCCCGGCATTTAGGACTGTGTGATGTATGATGATGATGATGATGATGATGATGATGATGATGATGATGATGAAACGTAGAAGAGGGTTGGACAAGATGGTCCAAGGTGTCTCTTCCAACCCTCTTTATTATTTTTATTATGATTATGATTATTACAGTAGAGTCTCACTTATCCAACACTTGCTTATCCAACGTTCTGGATTATCCAACGCATTTTTGTAGTCAATGTTTTCAAAACATCGTGATATTTTGGTGCTAAATTCGTAAATACAGTAATTACTACACAACATTACTGCGTATTGAACTACTTTTTCTTTCAAATTCGTTGTAAAACATGATGTTTTGGTGCTTAATTTGTAAAATCATAACTTAATTCAATGTTTAATAGGCTTTTCCTTAATCCCTCCTTATTATCCAACATATTTGCTTATCCAACATTCTGCTGGCCCGTTTATGTTGGATAAGTGAGACTTTACTGTATTAACATTGAGGCTGTATTTCTTCCCGTTTGGTTTTTTTTACTTCAAAATAAAAGATGTGCAGTGTGCATAGGAATTTGTTTATAGAGCTTTTTTCAACTATAGTCCAGCCCTCCAACGGTCTGAGGGACCGTGAATTGGCCCCCGGTTTAAAAAGTTTGGGGACCCCTGGTCTAGACGGCCTGGTCTAGAACATCCACAGTCCCGACAGATAAGAGACTTGCAGGGAAGAGACATACCTGCAAAAGCGCGAGAGATGTGGTTCTTCTTCCACTCCCACGGCTGGTCGTATTCGTCCGCCGGCCGCTCGTCGTCCTGCGGCAAGCGGCTCTCGCGGGGCTGCTCCAGGGACGGGTCCTCCGGGTCCGCCTCCGCTTCCTTCTCTTCGTAGGGAGTGTCATACAGCTGCAAGCCGATCCGGGATTTCTTCACCCGCCGCTCGTCCCAGTTGCTTTTGCGCTGGAAATCTGGAGGGCAATTCAAGACAAGATTGAGCTGCTGGGAATGTTTACAGTTATTTATTTACCTAAATTTCCTAATCGACAGATGCAACTGTCTTTTGGGCTGCTTAGGTCAACAGCAAGCTAGACTATTAATGGTTGGGAGCTCACGCCGACGCAGGCTGGCTTCCAATAATAATAATAAATGAAATATAGAGTCGTGGATACAGAGCAGTGTATACAAAGGTTTGCAAGATCAAGTCAGGGAGTGTTGTCGTTTTTTAACTTTGAGTATGTTTTAATGGATTTTGAATGTGAATTTTAAATACTGTTTATATTTAATTCTGTTTTAATGTTTGCATATTTGTATATTTTAAATTGCATGCTAATGTTTTGATGTTAAGCTGCTTTGGGAGAGATAAAGCGGGGTATAAATACAACAACTACAATAACAGTAATGTTGAGTCATGGTTACAGTCCGGGACAGGGGCTTAACCATCTGTGGGGAGTGCTTTCATTGTGTTTTCTTACCAGGCAGAAGAGAGTTAGACTGGATGGCCCTTGAGGTCTCTTCCAGCTCTAGGATTCTATCACATTATTATTATTATTATTATTATTATTATTATTATTAGCGAAGTCTTGTCTGTTGAAGAATTCCAGACAGGAATCAATCAGGGGGCAGCTAACAACTCTGAACAAAGGATTCCCCCAGGCCAGGACATGAAGCTTGCAAGGCCATTTAATGCTAACCAAGGTGATTAATTACAATATTCAAACTGGCCTCCAACAGACAAGAGTTCTTTCCTCCACCCAGAACCTTCCACAGATATATAAACTTTCCTGGCTTAGTTTCTCCACATAGCTCACAACTTCTGAGGATGCCTGCCATAGACGTGGGCAAAACGTCAGGAGAGAATGCTTCTGGAACACGGCCATACAGCCCGGAGAACACACACCAACCCTGTGATTCTGGTCATGAAACCTTCAACAAGACAAAGGAGATATTCTCAGAGTTCAAGATAAGGCCTCGAAGGCCAGGTGTCTTCGACATGACTTCATGGGTCCTGGATGGGCTGAGATTAAGTCTTTACATACTTTTGAATTTTGGATTACTGCTATTTTATACTTTCTATTCTACTGACCCTTTTGGACTTGCCCCTTTCCCCCTTTTTATCTGCTTGCTTTAATAAATATACCGTATATACTCGATTTTAAGCCGACCCGAATATAAGCCAAGGCACCTAATTTTACAACAAAAAACTGGGATAACTTATTGACTCGAGTATAAGCCGAGGGTGGGAAATGCAGCAGCTACTGGTAAATTTCAAAATAAAAATAGATACCAATAAAATTTCATTAATCCAGGCATCAGTAGGTTAAATGTTTTTGAATATTTACCATATTTCAAAGAAAAACAATAAACTAGCTCTATAAGTGGAAAAGTAGGGGCAACAAAAACAATATGGTATCAACAATAACATAATAATAATAATAATAATAATAATAATAATAATAATAATAATAATAATAATAAACTTCATTTGGATCCCACCCTATCTCCCCATGGGGACTCAGTCCGGCTTCCAACATAGTAACAGGCAAACATTCAATGCTTATATAAACAATGCAGAGCTAGATATAGATCTATAATTATAGATATTAATTTCACATATGAATTTTCCCCTGAAACGTTTGCAAATCCCCCCTCTCTACTATGTATGTGTGTTTGCATTTCCCCTGCAATATTTGCAAGCCATATATATAGATAGGTAAGAACATATCTATCCAGACATCTCTCTTTATATAGAAAATTATATCTATATAGGATTTGCAGAGACTTGCAATTCAGTTATAAAAAATAATGTATATGTATGGCTACAGATACACAGGTACATGGATGTATACATACAAAGGATTTGCAAAGACCTGCAAACATATGAGGGGAAAATTCATATATAAAATTAATGTACAGTAGAGTCTCACTTATCCAACATTCTGGATTATCCAACACATTTTTGTAGTCAATGTTTTCAATACATCATGATATTTTGGTGCTAAATTCATAAATAAAGTAATTGCTACATAGCATTACTGCGTATTGAACTACTTTTTCTGTCAAATTTGTTGTATAACATGATGTTTTGGTGCTTAATTTGTAAAACCACAACCTAATTTAATGTTTAATAGGCTTTTCCTTAATCTTTCTTTATTATCCAACATATTTGCTTATCCAACGTACTGCTGGCCCGTTTACGTTGGATAAGTGAGACTCTACTGTATATAGATAGATACAATTATAAAGGTACATAGGGATTGCAAAAGCTTGCAAGGGGTTAATGCCTATATATCTGTAGAAGAATTTAACAAATATTTCAGGGGAAAATGGCTTTTATAAGATTAATAGATATAAATATTTCTTCTTCCTGACTTGCAAGGGAAGGATCTCTGGATGCCAACACTTTCCCTTTTCCAAACATTACCTTGCAAGGGTGTTTTTTTTCTTTGCAAAACATTCCCTTGCTTAAGAGCGAGGGAGGCTTTAGAAAAGATAACACTGATAAGGGAGGGTAAGATGAGAGATAAATATGTCACATATCGCAAGATTAATGAATATATATTTTTCTTCTTCCTGACTTGCAAGGGTGTCTCTCTTTTCAAAACATTCCCTTGATTAAGAGCGAGGGAGGCTTTGCAAAAGAAAACACACTGATAAGGGAGGAGAAGAGAGAAATAGATCAAATATTGCAAGCAATAGCGTGCAGGCTCCAAGTATATATGGTAATTGGGAACTGCCCTAGCAACTGTGAGGGAACTCAGGGCTATAAATCAGAAGCAGGAGTAGTCAGCTTTTGCTGGTAATAAACAAATCTATCCCTTAAGAACCAAATGGGATTCCAGTCGTCATTGTTGTCCTCGCCAAAGTCGCAATTGGAATGCATTTTAGTTTGGTTACCAGAGGAGGAAAGAGGATTTCTTTTCACCGGCTGTGTATCTCAAGCGTGTTATTTCCGCATCATCCGCTCGCTCACTTACCTGCCACCACTTTCTGGGCCTCGTAGGGCTCCATGTACCCATTATTCTCGGCGGCCACCTGCTCCTCCCCGTCTTCTTTGGCCTCCCGGTGTGCGTCGAATGGGTCCGAGTATTCGCTCTCCCCGGGGGGCTGCGGGAAGGGGAGAGTTCGGATTTGTCAAAAGAGGGGTCTTCAAAAGGCATTGCAAATAGACAGAAAGGGAGATGAACAAACAGACAAAAACAAATAGAAATAGAGAGAGATGGGATGACAGAGCGGTTGCTTTAATCTAGGATAGTTTGGCTTCCAATTCCATTCTCCAAGAGAGCCAAAGAGACAGATAAGGCAAAGAAAGAGACAAAACAACAGATGGATGGAAGGGGTATATATATATATTCTGCTTTTCTCCCAAAATGCTTGATGCATAGGTTAAAAACAACTAGGGTTTTTTAAAAAAATCCAAACAAAATAGAATTATTAAATCACAGCTACTAATTTAAGACATAGTTTAATTGCTACATTTTCCAAAGGGTTCCATACTTCGCACGTTAACAACACAACCGTTCAATGCTAAGGCTTCCCCGTCTGCGCAGGGCGACAAAGGGGAGAGAAAGGGGTAATTGCTTGGAGAAGAAGCCGGTTGCTTATTTCCATACACTTCTTCGGCTTCTCTAAACATTTTTCCATCTCTGCAGGCGGCGTGAGTGCATTTAATGCACCATCAGAGAGAGAGAAATGGGAGGAAAAGAGCCGCAATTAGGGCCGGAAGGAGAACACATTTCGAGAGAGATGGGAAGGAGAGGGTCCTCCAGGGAGGAAGGAGGAAGCCGACTCAGCCTTTCTTTCCAGCATCAGCAAAAGAAGACGAGCGAGCGGAGGGCAAGGTGATTGAGCCCGAGCCCAGATGGACTAATGGCCCGGTTGCAGGAAAGCCTCCTGAGGCCACAACGCCTCCCGCTGACTTGTCCGGTCTCATCAAGCCAAAGGGTTCCCTTTGGTTTGCCAGCCCATAATTTTGACATTGTTGCTGGGTGTTCTTAAATATTTACATAAACAGATGGATGGATATCTATTATCTGTCTATCTATCTATGAATTTATCAATCAATCAATCCATACATCTACTGTCTATTTATCTACAAATCTATCCATCTATTCATATATCTATCTATCTAGTGCCTATCTATTTATCTATGAATCTATCTATCATCTATCTACCTATCTACCTTTGAATCTATTTATCTATCCACTCATCTGTCCATACATTCATCTATCTATCTATCTATCTATCTATCTATCTATCTACCTATGAATTAATCTATCTATCCATCCATCCATTCATCTACTGTCTATCTATCTATCTATCTATCTATCTATCTATCTATCTATCTATCTATCCAATCATCCATCTATGAATCTATCTATCCATCCATCCATCCATCTATCTACTACCTACCTACCTACCTGTGAATCTATTTATCTATCCACTCATCTGTCCATACATCTATCTATCTATCTATCCATCCATCCATCTATCCATCCATCATCTACTGTCTGTCTGTCTGTCTGTCTACCTTTGAATCTATTTATCTATCCACTCATCTGTCTGTCTGTCTATCTATCTATCTATCTATCTATCTATCTATATCTATGTATCTATCTATGAATTAATCTATATCTATCTATCTATCTATCTATCTATCTATCTATCTATCTATCTATCCAACCATCCATCTATGAATCTCAACAGATGGCCATCCAGCTTCTGATTATTATTACTACTACTATTACCATCATCATCATCGTCATCCAACCTCCTTTTGCCAGGCAAGGAGGCACCATCTGATCCCTCCCAACAGATGACCACCCAGCCTCTGATTATCATCATCATCATCATCATCCAACCTCCTTTTGCTAGGCAGGAAGGCACCATCCAATCTCTCTCGACAGATAGCCATCCAGCCACTGTTGTTGTTATTATTATTATTATCATCATCATTCTACCCCTTTCTGCCAGGAAGGAAGGCACCATCTGATCCCTCCCAGCAGATGGCCATCCAGCCTCTGATTGTCATTATCGTCATCATTCAACTTCTTTTTGCCAGGCAGGAAAACACCATCTGATCCCTCCCAAAAGATGACCATCCAGCATCTGATTATCATCATTATCACCCAACCTCCTTTTGCCAGGCAGGAAGGCACCATCTGATCCCTCTTGACAGATAGCCATCCAGCCACTGATATTATTATTATTATTATTATTATTATTATTATTATTATTATTATTATCATTCAACCCCTTTTTGCCAGGCAGGAAGGCACCATTCCGATCCCTCCCAGCAGATGACCATCCAGCCTCTGATGTTGATGATGATTATGATTATTGTTGTTGTCATTGTTATTATTATTATTATTATTATTATTATTATTATTATTATTCAACCCCCTTCTGCCAGGAAGGATGGCACCATCTGATCCCTCTCAACAGATAGCCATCCAGCCACTGATATTATTATCATCATCATCATCCAACCTCCTTCCGCCAGGCAGGAAGGTACCATCTGATCCCTCTTGACAGATAGCCATCCAGCCACTGATATTATTATCATCATCATCATCCAACCTCCTTCCGCCAGGCAGGAAGGCACCATCTGATCCCTCTTGACAGATAGCCATCCAGCCACTGATATTATTATTATTATTATTATTATTATTATTATTATTATTATTATTATTTTATTATGACACAGCAAACAAAATAGATATGCTGGAATTCGTATCACAAAATCACAAGTCAAACACTTCCCAAGTGTCTAGGACTGTGTGATGTATTTTGGGATGATGCGTGCAGATTAGGGTTGTCCATATGTTCGTAAAAATTCTCCTTCCGTAATTATTTCGTATTGTTCCGTTTTTTTGAAACGAGTATTGAAACGTTTTCCCTGGGCGCAACTGGCAATGTAATACGATCCATCATTGGCCCATTCTGTAATTGTGTCTTAAAATTTTCGTTAATTTTTTTCCTCCAAAAAAATTTTTTTAAATATTTTTTAAATATTATCATTATTATTTTTTGTTTCTGCGACCTAACATGAACGGGAGCCTAGCGCAGCCTAACATGGCTCCCGCTCCCTGCCAATCAGAGTCTTCCACGATGGCTAAAAAAGGTGGGGGCTAGCGTCCTCCGCGTCCACGTGTAGAATCGCTATAAAAATCGCCTCCGCACGGAGCCAAGCCATTCTGGGTTGGGATACCGAGGAGAGAGGGTGGTTCGCGCGCGCCGTGAAGCTGAGAGGGCAAAGTGACTGGGGGTAGAGGGTCGCTGCAGTGCTTAGATATTGTGTTGGGGGGAAATTGGCTTGGGGCTTGGGGCAGAGTCCTTGCTGTGGATGTTGGGAATTTTTTTTTCCAAAGGAGTCTGCGTCCCTCCCTGCTAGTGCTGAGCTTTGGGTTGGTTCCTTCTCCTGAGGTAGACCTTTTGCCTTTCTATTTTTCCTTTTTTGGAATAAAGCAATCACCCCATAAGCCTTTCTTTCCAAGCCTTAAAAGGAGGGAGCTTGAAAATTATAGTTTTCTAAGCACATCTGCTTCCCTGTAAGCGCTGAGCTTCCCTCACGCTTCGTTTATAATCCCAAGCCCCCGGGCTGAGTGTTATTGCATCAATTACAAAGACACACATAGCTTTCAAACTTAAAAGGGTACATTGGAAGTAATAGTTTCCAAAGGACGTGGGGCACCCGCCAAGGCATTGCTTCCCTCACGCTCCATTTCTATTCCCAAGCCTTGGGCTGAGTTTTATTTCTGCAATCACAAAGTCAGACATTGATTTGACTCAATGGAGGGTCCACAGCAATTTATAGTTTCCAAAGGACGTTGCCAATCCTGTCACGGCATTGCTTGGCGTGTGCTGCATTTCTAATCCAAAGTCTACACAAGTAGAAGAGGGACTTTTACAGTGATAAGAACCCAATTGAACAGGAAATAAGACTTTCAAACCGGGAACAGGTTTCTTCAAATATTGAAAAATAGTGTATTATAAAAAGTTATGAAAATTCGCCAAAAACCATAGGAGACAGGAAACATTCTGCAATTTGTTGAGCAAAGAGTGTGGAATGTGTTCTCCCACTGTACCAAATTTGATGAGAATAGCTCAAGAAATGAGGGCGGGAGACCCCCAGAAAAGTCCCCCCCCCCCGGTTTCCTGTTTTTTGGCGATTGCGCATGAGCGTCCGCCATTTTAGAAACATTTTAGAAACATTACGAATTTTCGGAAATATCCGAAAATTTTGGGTGAAACATTTAGAAATAATTTCTACATCGAAGAGCCGGCACCCCCTACTTTAGAAACGAGAATTGAAACATTTTTTCCATCGATCGGACAAGCCTAGTGCAGATCCCAGGAGGGTGGCCTTTTGCAGTTGGCAGATTGTGATTTTTTATTAGTATTATTATTATTATTATTATTATTATTATTATTATTATTATTCAACCCCTTTCTGCCAGGAAGGAAGGCACCATCTGATCCCTCCCAGCAGATAACCATCCAGCCACTGATATTATTATTATTATTATTATTATTATTATTATTATTATTATTATTATTATCATCATCATCATCATCATCATTCAACCCCTTTCTGCCAGGCAGGAAGGCACGATTCCGATCCCTCCCAGCAGATGGCCATCCAGCCTCTGATGATTATATTATTAATAGTAGTAGTAGTAGTATGTTGTTGTTGTTGATATTCAACTTCCTTCTGCCAGGAAGGATGGCACCATCGGATCCCTTCTGACAGATGGCCATCCAGCCTCTTCTTATTTTAAGCGGCTTGGCTGGTGCTGTACAAAATGGACCAACATCACAATAGAATAAGGGACTCTTGGAAGGGACCCCTGAAGGGCATCTAGTCCACCTCCCGACCGGTGACAGCAAAAATAGAGGCAGTCCATTCCACCGCCAAGCCTGACATCTGTCCAGAGCCGGCCCTAGGTAATTTTCAAGTGTAGGCGAACAGAATTTCGCCGACCCCCAAACCAATCACCGAAAAATAAAAGCGTTGGATAAGTGAAAATGTTGGATAATGAGGGATTAAGGGAAATCAAATTACATTAAAATTTTACAAACTAAGCACCAAAACATCATGTTTTACAACAAATCAACAGAAAAAGCAGTCTTGACTGCGCCCCTGTATGTTTTGCCCCACAGGCGACTGCCCAATTCGCCTCACTGTTGAACCGCCTCTGCGCTCAGAGCCAAGGGTGGCCTACCTGGTCTGGCGAGTTTTCCACCTCCTCATCCAGCAGCGCCTTGCTCTTGTTGAGGTCAGCGGCGTCCACTTTGATGAGCCGGTGTTTGGGCGAGCCGTACTTGCCCTCCGAGGGGACGTTGGGGGAGCTCCCTGGGTCAGCCTCGTCATCCTCGTAAGGATCCTCAAAGTCCAAGCTCTTCTGGGCCCGGTAGGCTTTGAGGATCTCGCTCTCGCTGTAGTCCGGCTTGGGGGGCTGCGGGGGAGGCCGGCGGCCCCCAAAGCTCAGGTAGTCCTTCAGCCACTTGGCCATCGAGGCCCCGGGTCCAAGGGTCAAGGGCTTTGTAGTCCTGCCTCACGCCGAGATGGGATTTGTAGTCCAAGTTAAGAGGAGCCCGTCTTCTCCTCCGTGAACCCTGCCATAAAGAGAAAAAGAGTCCTTCCGGGTGAGAAGGGCGGGATAGAAATATTTGAAATAATAATAATAAATAAAAAGGTTGAAATTACTATTATTATTATTATTATTATTATTATTATTATTATTATTATTATTGATAATAAAAAACACATGTAATACAATATTAGTAATATAACAATAATAACTAATGACCATTCATCATTCACTGCACCCTCGCAGTGATGTTGACCGGATATATCTACCTAGAATATCAGGGGGCAGAGGACTCTTACAAGTCAAACAAGCAGTCAAGGAAGAAGGACATGCCCTGGCAGAATATGTAAAGCCAAGTGAAGAACCTGCTTTGATTGAAGACAAAAATCAGAAACTCCTCAAAGCACAGCAGACAAAAAACCAGTACAAGAAAACTGCACTACAAACTAGAGGTGATGGCTGGCACAACAAAACATTGCATGGAAAGTTCCTTAACAAAATTGAAGGAAAAGCTGATAAGGAGAAGACCTGGCTCTGGCTCACGAATGGGACCCTGAAGAAGGAGACAGAAGGCCTGATCCTTGCAGCCCAGGAGCAAGACATCAGAACAAAGGCAATTAAGGCCAAGATCGAAAAATCAGCTGATGACCCAAAATGCAGACTGTGCAAGGAAGCTGACGAAACCATTGATCATATCCTCAGCTACTGTAAGAAAATTGCACAGACAGACTACAAACAGAGGCACAACTATGTGGCCCAAATGATTCATTGGAACTTATGCCTCAAGTCCCACCTCCCAGCAGCAAAGAACTGGTGGGATCACAAACCTGCAAAAGTATTGGAAAATGAGCACGCAAAGATACTGTGGGACTTCCGAATCCAGACTGACAAAGTTCTGGAACACAACACACCAGATATCACAGTTGTGGAAAGTAAAAGATTTGGATCATTGATGTTACCATCCCAGGTGACAGTCGCATTGACGAAAAACAACAGGAAAAATTCAGCCGCTCTCAGGACCTCAAGACTGAACTTCAAAGACTCTGGCAGAAATCAGTGCAGGTGGTCCCGGTGGTGATGGGCACACTGGGTGCCGTGCCAAAAGATCTCAGCCGGCAATTGGAAACAATAGACATTGACAAAATTACGATCTGCCAACTGCAAAAGGCCACCCGACTGAGATCTGCAGCATCATCCGAAAATACATCACACAGTCCTAGACACTTGGGAAGTGTTCAACTTGTGGTTTTGTGATACGAAATCCAGCATATCTATCTTGTTTGCTGTGTCATAAAATAATAATAATAATAATAATAATAATAATAATAGGCAGTAAGATCACCTAAAGCTTCAGAGATCTTCTGTTCCATCGTTTCAAAGCTCCCTGCTTGAGCGGATAATAAGTAAATCAATATACTATAATAATAATAATAATAATAATAATAATAATAATAATAATAATAATAACAAATGATCACATGTAATATAATATTAGAAATATAATAATAATAAATGATAAGGATAATAAGTAAATCAATGTAATATAATAATAATATTATTGATAATAAACACATGTAATATAATATTAGTAATATAATAATAATAATAATAATAAATGATGATAATAAATATATCAATGTAATATAATAATAATAATAATAAGGATGAGAAATATATCAATGTAATCATAATAATTTCTCAAGTCGCTCCTGACACACACAAAAATCATAATAATAATAATGTCCCATTCAACGCTGCAAGACTTAGATTTGAATATTAAATAAATAAATCAATAAATCTATTGGGTAAACTGTCCTAATTTCAGACAAATAACAATAATAATAAATGATAAATACATGCTATAATATTAATAAAATATAATAATGATAATGATAATATATGATAAAGACATGACATAGTATTAATAAAGTATAATAATAATAATAATAATAATACAAATGAGGATAAAAATAAATGATAAATACATGCCATAATATTAATAAAATATAATAATAATGATAATGATAAAAATAAATGATGAATGCATGCTGCAATATTAATAAAAATATTATTATTAATGGTGATAAAATAAATAATAAATACATGCCATAATATTAATAAAACTATAATAATAAATAATGATAATAAATGATAAATACATGCCACAATATTAATAAAAATATAATAATAATAATAATAATAATAATAATAATAATAATAAATGATAAATACATGGCACAATACTAATAAATATATAATAATAAATAATGATAAAATAAATACATTGCCACAATATTAATAAAATATTATAATAATAAATGATAAATACATGCCACAATATTAATAAATAATAATAATAATAATAATAATAATAATAATAATAATAATAATAATAATAATAATAATTTGTAAATACATGCCACAATATTATACAAATATAATTATAGTCATAATAATCATAATAATGTCAACCCTGGGAGATTGACTGTAGAATAAACATCCCTAGCTTCAGACAAGAAATAATGGTAATAGTCATAGTAATTAGAACGTCGGTAGTGACAGTATAGTAATTATTTATACTAAATAAAGGCAATAACAGTTATCATCATAATGTCCAAAGGTTTGCTTTTGAGTAAACTCTCCAAGGATCAGATAACAGATAGAAAAATGACTTGTTTGAACACATTCTGGGCTGATTTGTTTAGACTTTCCATTGTCAATAGAGAACCTTCCTTGTAAGGTTTGAGATAAAAAGCAATATATAAAAAGTGAGAGAGAAATATATGTATAAATGGAGCAAACCCTGCAGCCCAGGATCCATACCTTGTGCCTTTCAGCTCCATCTGTCTCCTTTCAAAGTCGTCTCCATCTGTTTTCTCTCCTTCTTTAGGAAACAAAGTTCCGGCTCTTTGGATTGGGGAGAAAAAACCGCCTTTTTAGGGGGAGACTTGACTCCAAAGAGCCATTGGCAACATCCCTTTAGGAGTGTGGTTGTGGGGCCTTTGTTTGCCTTGGAAGCAAAAGAGAGAAAAGCTCAGTTTAGTCCCAAAGGTGGAGGAGGAGGATTCTGCGGGTTTGGTCTGAAAGGGAGAGCGAAAGAAAGAAAGAGAAATAGAGAAAGAAGGAGAGAAAGTCCAGCAGGGAGGGAGGAAGGCAGCATCCCATAATAAGGCCAGTCTCAGTCTGGCTGCTCCATTGATCTGCTGGGAAGGAGGGAGGGAGGGAGGGAGGGAGGGAGGGAGGGAGAAAGAGGGGGAAGGAAAGGAGGAGAAGAAAGAAGGAGGGAAGGGGAGAGATGAAAAGAGAGAGGGAGGGAAAGAGGGAACGGAAGGAAGAAAGGGAAAGGAAGGATGAAGAGAGAGAAGGAGAGAAGGGAAGGAAGGGAAGGATGAAAAGAGGGAGAAAAGAAAAGGATGAGAAGAGAGAAGTAGAGAGGGACAGAAGGAGGGAGAGAGAAAGGGAAAGGAAGGATGAAGAGAGAAAATGAGGGAAAGAGTGAGTGAAAGACAGGGAAAGGAAAGATAAAGAGAGAGGGAGGGAAAGAAAGGAAGGGAAGGATGAGAAGAGAAAAAGGAGAGAAGGATGAGAGGGAGCAAAAGAGGGAGAGAGGGAGAAAAAGAAGGAAAGGAAGGATGAGAAGAGAGAAGGATGAGGAGGGAGAGAAAGAGGGAGTGAAAGAAAGAAAGGGAAAGGAAGGAGGAAGAGAGGGAGAGAAGGGAAGGAAAAGAAGGATGAGGAGAGAGGGCGGAAAGGAAGGGAAGGAAAGGAGAGATGAAAAGAGGGAAGGAAGGAAGAGAGAAGGAGAGAAGGATGAAGAAGAAAGAAGAAAGGATGAAAGAAGAAAGGAAAGGATGAAAAAGGGAGAAGTAGAGAGGGAAAGAAGGAGAGAGAGAAAGGGGATGGAAGGATGAAAGAGGGAGAGAAGGAAAGGAAGGGAAGGATGAAAAGAGAAAAGGAGAGAGGGCCAGAAGGAGGCAGAAAGAAAGGGGGAGGAAAAGAGTGAGTGAGTGAAAGAAAGGGAAAGGAAGGATGAAGAGAAAGAGGGGAAAGGAAAGGATGAGAAGAGAGAAGGGAAGGAAGGAAAGGAAGGGAAAGATGAAAAAAGAGATGAGAAGGAAAGGATGAGAAGTAGAGAGGGACTGAAGGAGAGAGAGAGAGAGATAGGGGAAGGGATGAAGAGAGAGAGGGAGGGAAAGAGTGAATGAAAGACAGGGAAAGGAAGGATGAAGAAAGAGGGAGAGCAGGAAAGAAAGGGAAGGATGAAAAGAGAAAAGGAGAGGATGAAAAGAGAGAAAGATGTAGAGAGGGAAAGAGAGAGAGAGAGAGTGGGGAAGGGGATGAAAGGAGAGGGGAGGGAAAGAGTGAGTGAAAGAAAGGAAAAGGTGATGAAGAAGATAGAGATGATGAAGAAAGAAGGTGATGGTGGCGATGATAGGTGTTGATGATGAAGATGGTGATTATGAAGATGATAATGGAGGTGATGATGGTGATGATGGTGATGGTGCTGATGATGTGGTGATGCTGGTGGTGATGGTGAAGGTGGTGGTGGTGAAGATGGAGGTGATGATGAAGATGGTGATGGTGTGATGATGGTGGTGGTGATCGTGATGATGAAGATGATGGTGCTGATGATGTGGTGATGATGGTGTTGATGATGAAGATGGTGATAGTGGTGATGATAGTGTTGATGATGGTGATGATGATGGTGATGATGAAGATGGTGATGATGATGGTGTTAATGATTATGGTGATGATGGTGCTGCTAATGATGACTGTGATCATGATGAAGGTGATCGTGATGATGGTTGCTGTCATGCCAATGGAAATCAGAACAAAGCAAGGAGTTCTCTGGATGATTTCCATGTCGACAACAATATTTATTACGGTCCATGGACTCACCCGTGAACAAATTATCCCAAATTAATGGTTTCAAGTCATACCCTTAGATGTGGATCAGAAATGCCCAAGGTCTCCAAGTTCCCAACGTCAATCAGGAGC
>NW_026943818.1:37274198-37371698 GCF_035594765.1 Anolis carolinensis | reverse complement strand
GCCTTGGCTTATATTCAGGTCGGGTTATACTCAAGTATATACGGTAAAAACTCTGTACTCCAGCAGAAAAAAATGCACTTAAAAAGCCATGAAATTCCGACTCAGCTAATAAGAGCTTTATCTTAATTGCATTCTGTTTGGAAGGAAGCCGTATTGTCCTCCCCGCCCATCGCCCCTGCTGTTTTAATTCCGCCATTACAATTGAGTACAAAACACTAATAAAGAATATTAAAAAATAAAAAACCTTCCCACCGGGGAAATCCTGGAGAGTTGGAGATGTCATCGGCATTCGCAATGAACCGATTGACGAAAAACCTGGGCGGGGGACACACAACAACAGGGCACACTTTGAGGAGCTTCTTTAAAAATCAAATTCTCCGTGTTACATCTGATGTGTGCCAATGGGTGTTGTTAATAATAATAATAATAATAATAATAATAATAATAATAATAATAATAATAATAATAATAATAATACACACAAAGGGTCAGAAAAATTCTCAAAAGCAAGCTCAATGGCCATCAAGGCCAACACCTGGGCCATACCTGTCATAAGATATACTGCTGGCATCATAAATTGGACACAGGCGGAACTGGACAATTTGGACAGAAAAACAAGAAAACTCATGACCATCCATCATTCACTGCACCCTCGCAGTGATGTTGACCGGCTATATCTGCCTAGAAGATCAGGGGGCAGAGGACTCTTACAAGTCAAACAAGCAGTCAAAGAAGAAGAACATGCCCTGGCAGAAGATGGAAAGCAAAGTGAAGAACCTGCTTGGATTGAAGTCAAAAATCAGAAACTCCTCAAAGCACAGCAGACAAAAAACCAGTACAAGAAAGCCACACTACAAACTAGAGCTGACAGCTGGCACAACAAAACATTGCATGGAAAGTTCCTTGACAAAATTGAAGGAAAAGCTGATAAGGAGAAGACCTGGCTCTGGCTCACGAATGGGACCCTGAAGAAGGAGACAGAAGGCCTGATCCTTGCAGCCCAGGAGCAAGACATCAGGACAAAGGCCATTCAGGCCAAGATCGAAAAATCAGCTGATGACCCAAAATGTAGACTCTGCAAGGAAACCGACGAAACCATGGATGACATCCTCAGCTGCTGTAAGAAAATCGCACAGACAGACTACAAACAGAGGCACAACTATGTGGCCCAAAGGATTCATAGGAACTTATGCCTCAAGTACCACCTCCCAGCAGCAAAGAACTGTAAAAGTATTGGAGAATGAGCACGCAAAGATACTGTGGGACGTCCGAATCCAGACTGACAAAGTTCTGGAACACAACACACCAGACATCACAGTTGTGGAAAAGAAAAAGGTTTGGATAATTGGTGTTGCCATCCCAGGTGACAGTCGCATTGACGAAAAACAAAACTCAGCCGCTATCAGGACCCAAGATTGAACTTCAAAGACTCTGGCAGAAACCAGTGCAGGTGGTCCCGGTGGTGATGGGCACATCAAAAGATCTTGGAATATAAGCCTGACCACTACTTATTAGGACTATATAACATCTTTGAAAATGAGAACAAAGTAGAAGCCAAAAGTAAGGAGAATTTGGATAAAATCTACACTTATTTAATAACGGCTGCGAGACTGGTAATTGCCAAACACTGGAAGCAGGCAGAAACCCCGACGGGAGAGATGTGGCTAGATAAGGTCATGGAAATTAAGAACATGGATAAGCTAACCTTTTTGATTAAAAAAAATACAGGAGGAATAATGAAAGAAACGGACTGGACACTTTTTGAAGATTATGTGGAAGAAGAGTTAAGAAGATAAACAAAACAGGACATCAAACAGAAGATAGTAGAGCGGAGGTCCACCCCCCCTTTTTTTCCCCACCCCAATTTAGGGACTCTTACCTACCAAGCTTCCATTCCCTTCCCAACGGATGGGTTTCCCCTCGCACTACCCACCCACCCCTTTCACCCCTCCCCAATTCCCTGTCCCATATCCCATCTCCCTCCCTATCTTTTCCCTTAGGACACAAGTGATATCTGTAAATTCTATAATAAAGATCATTAAAAAAAAAAAAAAAAGATCTCAGCTGGCATTTGCAAACAATAGACATTGACAAAATTATGATCTGCCAACTGCAAAAGGCCACCTGACTGGGATCTGCACGTATCATCCGTAAATACATCACACAGTCCTAGACACTTGTGATTTTGTGAAATGAAACCCAGCATATCTATCTTGTTTGCTGTGTCATACAATAAAATAATAATAACAATAACAATAATAATAATATATTAATAACGATAGTTACTCTGGGACTCTAAGCTGAGTCTGGGAGCAGAGTGCCTCTTCCATTACATCTGATGTGTGCAAATGGGTATTGTTAATAATAATATCAAATATATATATATATATATATATATATATATATATATATATATATATAAAAACGATAGCTACTCTGGGACTCTGAGTCTTGGAGAGGAGTGCCTCCATGTTACATCTGATGTGTGCAAATGGGTTTTGTTAATTATATATATATATATATATATATATATATATATATATTAATAACAATAGCTACTCTGGGACTCTAAGCTGAGCCTGGGAGAGGAGTGCCTCTTCCATTATATCTGATGTGTGCAAATGGGTATTGTTAATAATAATATCAATAATAATATATATATCATTCATATATATATATATATATATATATATATATATATATATATATATTAATGATAGGTCCAGGCTGTGGCGCAGGCGGGAGAGCAAGCCAGCTGCAATTAACTGCAATGAATCACTCTGACCAGGAGGTCATGAGTTCGAGGCCCGCTCGGAGCCTTTGTTTGTTTGTCTTTGTTCTATGTTAAAAGGCATTGAATGTTTGCCTATATGTGTAATGTGATAATAATAATACTAATATATATAATAATGATAGCTACTCTAAGACTCTAAGCTAAGTCTGGGAGAGGAGTGCCACCCTGTTACATCTGATGTGTGCCAATGGATGTTGTTAATAATAATACTAATATATATAATAATAATGAGAGCTACTCTGGGACTCTAAGCTGAGGCTGGGAGAGGAGTGCCTCCCCATTACATCTGATGTGTGCCAATGGGTGTTGTTAAAAATTAGATATATATAAAATCTGGTGATGTAGATGCAAATATGGTAATAAGGGTACCATTAACTTTCCCAACCTGGGATGTAATTGTGCTTTTCTTGAAGCCAAGAAATGTCAAATGCCTTTAGCTAAGGAACGACAGAGAGATTTAATTTCTGCGGATGAATATTGAAAGCGACAAAGCGACGTGTCAGCTTCTCAAATGGCTCTCCCCTTGTACTACGTCTCTCATTTTTATGAAAAAAGAAAAGGTTAAATCAAACAGTCTCTGCGATTGGGAAAGGCGAGCAAAATACCTAATGAGCGGAACTCATAAAAATTGGATTTTTTTCCCTCCAAAAATCTCAAAAAAAGAAAATATGGTTGGTCTCGTTGCCGCCTGAGAGAGAAAATACCGCTCAAGGTAATGAAAGGAGATGAAGAAGCAAACGGAGCTGACACATTCAATCTATTACCCGGCCGGTGGCTGGTTTTAACAGGGAATAATGCAATTCCGCCAGCTGCCTCGATGTAATAATAAGGGGGGGGGGGGGGGGGGAAACAGAGAAAGAGACGGAAAATAAAAAAACAAACCGTCACAACATACAGGTTTATTACGGCCGGCCACTAAGTTGCGGGAAGTGAAGTCCCGGAGGGAATAAAGGATGGGCAAAATATAAAAAGATAGATAGATAGATAGATAGATAGATAGATAGATAGATAGATAGATAGATAGATAGATAGAAACAGCTACTCTGGGAATCTAAGCTGAGTCTGGGAGAGGAGTGCCTCCACATTACATCTGATGCGTGCCAAAGGGTGTTGTCAATAATATATATGCCCGGCCACGCCGAAATATGGCGAAGTATGGTGGTCTGGGAAATAAAGTATTGAGGAATTGGTGGTAGTTAAGGTCAAGGGTAAAGTTTTCCCCTGACATTAAGTCCATTATAAATGGGTTCTATAGCTGTGTGGAAGGGCCTTGAGTCTACACTGCCATATAATCCAGTTAAAATCAGATAATCTGTATTTGATAGGCAGTGTGGAAGAGGCCTAAGTGAGGCCTAACTCTGCCTGTCCCCTGGGCTGAGTGGGTTGCTAGGAGACCAAGTGAGCGGAGCTTAGCCTTCTATCAGCAATTGGATAAAACCAATTATTCCTCTCCCTCTAATTAGGACTATATTTTTCTTTTCTTTTTGTTGTATGAACGTAGAGGCATGGATGAGGGGTTGTGCTGCCAAGTTTAGTGTTTCTGGGATGTGTAGTTTTGTTGTTTTGTCCGAGGCCGAAATCTCATTATCCTTTTATATATATAGACTAGCTGTGCCCGGCCACGCGTTGCTGTGGCGAAGTCTGGTGGTCTGGGAAATAAAGTATTGAGGAATTGGTGGTAGTTAAGGTAAAGGTTTTCCCCTGACATTAAGTCCAGTCATGTCTTACTCTGGAGGTTGGTGCTCATCTCCATTTCTAAGCCGAAGAGCCGGCGTTGTCCGTAGACTCCTCCAAGGTCATGTGGGATGACTACATGGAGCACCGTTACCTTCCCTATTGATGCACTCACATTTGCATGTTTTTGAATTCCCTTGCATGTCTAGAATTCCCTTGTTTTCAGAGTGGTGTTGTTTGCGATATTTTATGTGCTTCTACTGTCTGTGGCCCTGAGAAAACAGAGGATTTGCCAGACTTTGATGATGGGAATACTTTGTTGGGAGGTGTTAGCTGGCCCTGATTGTTTCCTGTGTGGAATTCCCCTGTTTATTTACTGCCCTGGTTTTAGAGATTATATTGTTCTGCATTATTCTATCCCAGTAATTATTTCATATTAAAGAAGAATCTCACTTATCCAACATTCGCTTATACAATGTTCTGGATTATCCAACGCAGTCTGCCTTTTCATAATCAATGTTTTTGTAGTCAGTGTTTTAAATTTATTGTGATATTTTAATGGTAAATTTGTAAATACAGTACAGTAGAGTCTCACTTATCCAACATAAATGGACTGGCAGAATATTGGATAAGCGAATATGTTGGATAATAAGGAGGCATTAAGGAAAAGCCTATTAAACATCAAATTAGGTTATGATTTTACAAATGAAGCACAAAAACATCATGTTAGACAACAAATTTGTCAGAAAAAGTAGTTCAATACACAGTAATGCTATATAGTAATTACTGTATTTATGAATTTAGCACCAAAATATCATATTTTGAAAGCATTGACTACAAAAATGCATTGGATAATCCAGAACGTTGGATAAGCGAATGTTGGATAAGTGAGACTCTACTGTAATTACTACATAGCATTACTGTGCATGGAACTACTTTTTCTGTCAAATTTGTTGTATAATATGATGTTTTGGTGCTTAATTTGTATAACGATTACCTAATTTGATGTTTAATTGGCTTTTCCTGAATCCTTTCTTATTATCCAACATATTCACTTATCCTGCCGGCCTGTTTACGTTGGATAAGTGAGACTCTACTGTATATTTCTAATCTTATATTATCTGCTTAGAACTGGATTATATGAGGCCCCTTCTTCACAGCTGTATAAAATGCAGACTGAAGTGGATTATATGGCAGTGTGGAGTCAAGATAATCCAGCGCAAAGCAGATAATATAAGATTATAAATGGGTAATATAGCTGTGTGGAAGGGCCTTGAGTCTACACTGCCATATAATCCAGTGCAAATTAGACAATCTGTGGAAGAAGTCTAAGTGAGGCCTAAATCTGCCTGTCCCCTAACTGAACCCTAGCTTTCCCTTGGCTGAGTTGGTTGCTAGGAGATGAAGTGGGCAGAGATTAGCCCTCTAAACTGGCAGCAATTGGATAAAAAAAATTATTCCTCTCCCTCTAATTAGGACTTTATTTTTCTTTTCTTTTTGTTGTATCAACCTAGAGGCGTGGATGATGGGTTGTGTTGTCAAATTTTGAGGTTGGGGGGCCTGTACTTTTGTTGTTTTGTGAGTCGCCGTGATGCCATCACTCTTTTATATATATAGATATATTAATAATGATAGCTACTCTGGGACTCTAAGCTGAGTCTGGGAGAGGAGTGCCTCTGCATTACATCTGATGTGTGCCGATGGGTGTTGTCAATAATATATATATATAACACGATAGCTACTCTGGGACTCTGAGTCTGGGAGATAAGTGCCTCTGCATTACCTTCCAAGTCCCAGAAAGGGAGTCTCTCATCTCGTATCAGCCATTGACTGAGTTTCTGGGTTTAGCCTGCCACTTTTGGACTCTTGCTTGCTGAGGAGTTCCTCCAAGTATCTCTGTGGAGCTTAGGAAGCCAGGCTTACCTCAATGGCCTAAACCACTAGCTGCAGAACATCCTGCCGATCAAAAAGTCAGCAGTTCAAGTCCGGCTCGGGGTGAACTCCTTCCATCAGCCCACCTAGCCGATTGAAAACAGAAATGTGAGTAGATAAATAGGTATGTTGTCGACCGCGTTTTAGGGGATCGGGCCCTTAAGGAGAGACCCGATCCGGTCCTGAGAGAACGGACCTTGGCAGAGCCAATAGGAAAATATGAGCCGCAATACAACCTGAAGCCGAAATGAAGAAGGTCCGCCAAAGTTGAAGGAAAATCCGCCAAGGAGTCTTTATTGAGCAATTCAGCTGAAGAGGACTCTAGTAGCGATCATTCAGTCTACTAGGGTACCACATAATCAAAATAAAGCCATATTTATACAAAATTTCAGTCTGACAGCCCTTTGAATTTCCCGCCCCGCTCCCCCGCCCATCTGATCGTTGATAGGCTAGAAGGTTGAACGAGGCGGGCTTTCGTTTCCCGCCTTGCTCCGTTGGCCCAATAGGAAGCTACCTTTTGTCTCTACTCGGGCCAATCAGGAAAGAGAAGGCGGGAGTTATTGAAACAATGGGGTGACAGGGCAGGAAATATCGGATTAATTCCTGCTAGACCGATTTCTAAAGGGATTAATGGCAGCAATCAAAGGTGTCCGGGTTTCTGTCACGTATACAGATTTTAGATATGCCTTGGGGTGTCAGAGGTGGAAGTAAAGATGGGTGGTGATGAGCCATATTGACAGGCTCTGCAGGGCGCCTTCCTGAGGTGTCCTGGTTTTTCCTTTGGGTGAGATATGACAATGTTTGCCTTGGGGCGAATCACCTTTAGGTCAACACTCCGAATTCGGCGACTCAAGCCCTATATTGTCCGTGCAATCTGAATTTGATTGGGTTTAGCGGTGGCAGATTATCCTTTTGTTTTTGGGAAGGGAAGCCTGGGTCATAGGAAATGGGATAGGTTCTGGGGTACAGGTTGAGTTCAAAATATTTCCTATTTGATTTCATGACTTGACAATTATATGAAATAAAATGAAAAAGATAAAATAAAGTTGGAATATAAACCATGCTGGGAAAAATACATATTTTCCGGGGATCCCAAAGAGTACAAATACATATAGGCAGACAGATAGATTCCATGGAAATAAGGGAGAATCCATAAAAGTGAGTTACATTGCCTAAAGGGGAATCATGAATGATATAAACAATTGAAAATATTTGATAAGAACGAAGTTCATAACATCTGGAGAACCCAGCATGGAAATTCATAAAAGTGGAGTTTTAGCAGCATGATTTTACAATTCATGAAGTTGTTATCTCTTGCCTCAGAATGCAGGGATAATCCACAGTAAACTCCAGTAAAAAATCTCAATCACCTTCTACTATAAATATATGGAATATAGAACATAAAGTCTTGATTTTTGAACTATCTTTTACAAAGTCCTGGGGGGGAGGGTGGTCACCTCGATCACAGGTACTGCTTTTTTAAAAAGCGGGGACGTTATAAAACATGGATGGAGCAATTATAGGTTTTCCCTGAATATTTCGAAAGGCAATGATAGGGAAGAAAGGAAGGAGGAAGGTAGGAAATGGGAAGCAAGGGGAGAAAGGAGAGCAAAGGGAAGGAGAATTACTTTTCTCTTTCTCCATCTTGGAACAAAAGGCAAAAAAACCCAAAAAATACCAGAAGGGAACAGAATCAGGACCAGAAGAAATGTGATTCAAAGCCAGGCAGGCAGAAAGACTCCTCCCCTTTTGACCGCCGGTTGAACCCGGTAACTTCATCATCCCCCATCATCCCCTATTCCCTGCCATATAAATCTTTGTCGCCTGACAGGCGTCCTAGACTTTCTCCCAACGGAGACACAAAAGCTTCTCTCTCTTGGAACAGCTTAGAGCCATGCGTTGAAGCTGCAAGGCTATTCAATGCTAATCAAGTTGGCCAATTGCATTATTCACACGTGCCTCCAACAGACAAGAGTTCTTTCCCCCACCAACAGATATACGAGGGTTGAATGAAAAGTATGGGACCCTGCGCAGACGGAGAAGCCTTAGCATTGAACGGTTGTGTTGTTAAAGTGCGGAGTATGGAACCCTGTGCAGACGGGGAAGCCTTAGCATTGAACGGTTGTGTTGTTAAAGTGCGGAGTATGGAACCCTGTGCAGACAGGGAAGCCTTAGCATTGAACGGTTGTGTTGTTAAAGTGCGGAGTATGGAAGCCTGCGCAGACGGGGAAGCCTTAGCATTGAACGGTTGTGTTGTTAAAGTGTGAAGTATGGAACCCTGCGCAGACGGGGAAGCCTTAGCATTGAACGGTTGTGTTGTTAAAGTGTGAAGTATGGAACCCTGCGCAGATGGAGAAGCCTTAGCATTGAACAATTGTGTTGGACGATACGTCAGGAGAGAATGCTGCTGGGACATGCCCAGACAGCCTGGAAAACTCACAGCAAAGCCTTTGACAACACAATGAAATACAGCAGAGGAAAAGAGAGAAAAAAGAGGAAGAGTGACAAAAGGCCTCCTGAGAAAAGGTGATAAGAATCGAGGAAGACAACCGATGATGGATGGCGCAAAGCAGGCGGAGAGGAGTCGAAATCGAATCCTGACAGATGGGGAAGATGATACAAGAGGGTTGGGAGACCTTTAGACCTGAGATAGTCACGAAATTGGGCCTTTGCTTTGTTTATCTAGACTCCTAAATGTAGAAATTAAGTTGGTGTTGAGCTGAAAACAAGGCTTTTGAATAGCATTAAGAAAACCAAACATATTCACAGAATTAGGCTGAGACTATCTGCATTGGATTTTCCAAGCTGTCTGGCTATGTTCCAGAAACATTCTCTCCTGACGTTTCACCCACCTCTATGGCAGACATCCTCAGAGGTTGTGAGGTATGTTGGAAACTAGGCAAGTGGGGTTTGTATACTTGCAGAATAATGTCCAGGGTGGGAGAAAGAAGGTTTGTTTATTATGTTTACTATGTTTAACTTTGTTGTATGGTGGGTTTTTTTGAAAATTGACAATTTTTATGTTCACGTTGGAAACCACCCTGCGTCTTTTCAAGGAGATGGAGCGGTATATAAATTATTGTTGTTGTTGTTGTTGTTGTTGTTGTTGTTGTTGTTATATTTTTATTATTAATTCATTTCTATCCCGCTTTTCTCCTGTGGGTGGGATTCAAAGCGGTGAATAAATAAATAATTATTACAGTAGAGTCTCACTTTTCCAAGCTTCGCTTATCCAAGCTTCTGGATTATCCAAGCCGTTTTTGTAGTCAATGTTTTCAATATATCGTGATATTTTGGTGCTAAATTCATAAATACTGTAATTACAACATAACATTACTGCGTATTGAACTGCTTTTTCTGTCAAATTTGTTGTAAAACTTGATGTTTTGGTGCTTAATTTGTAAAATCATAACCTAATTTGATGTTTAATAGGCTTTTCCTTAATCCCCCCTTATTATCCAAGATATTCGCTTATCCAAGCTTCTTCCGGCCCGTTTAGCTTGGATAAGTGAGACCCTACTGTATTAGTATTATTATTATTAATTCCGGTAGTTTGTTGGGGATTATGGATGATAGGTAGCTCTTACGTGTGCCCATGAACGTAGAATCACCCTGCAGAATGATGCACTGCTCAGCATTGCAGAACAAATAACACAGGAACTTCTACTAAGTCCAAAATAGTCCCTCTGATTGCTTACAGAAATCATAAGTAGTCCATAAATTTCTTTGTCCATAAATTTACTACAGTGAAGATCAGCAGCAAACAAGGCCTCAGAAATAGTCAGGCCTCTCTGAGTACAGAGCCATATTCTTTCCAGCCAGTACTGAGAAGACTCATACAGAGAGAGAGAGAGAGAGAAACTGTTCAAACCGCTTTTCCAGCAGCAGGACAGTAACAGTTGCAAACCGATTCCCAGGTCGGTTTGACAGCCAGTTCCACAGAGAGAGAAAAAAAAATCCTGTTCAAATTGCTTCTCCAGTAGCAGGACAGTAACAGTTGCAATCTGATTCCCAGGTCCTTGCAAACTCATTACAGAAATCATAAGCAAACTGCTTCTCCAGCAGCAGGACAGCAGGACAGTTGCAAACCGATTTCGATGCTTGCTTTGCCATTTCAAAGACGGGCGCTGCCTTTTTTGCAAGCACCCGTTGGGGAAATAACATTTTACAACAAAGAGGGAGACAGAATCGGAGGAAATTTCCCCTTCCACTTCATTAATGGACTGATGGGGAGAAAACGGCAAGTGACGGATGGGCGGAGAAGACACAGCCAAGGCTGGGCCACCCTCCGCTTCTCCATTTGTGTCAAGAGACCAGCGGCTAATGGAGATTCATCTCCCAGCTCCACGCTGTGCAGGCTCTCCCCATAACTCACCCCTTCCTCTCGGCAGATCCATAAAGAGAGGAAAACTATAAAGACAGCCATCCGTGCCGGCTTCCAAACCCCCAAGTCCTTTGTTTCTCCTCTCTGGACTTTCAATGGCCTAGAGCAAAACATAATACAGATTATTATAATTATTATTTTGTTGTTGTTTATTTATTCATTCACTTCCGAATCTTCGTAAACGCATGGACCAGCCCATTATAATAATAATACTATATTATTATTATTATTGACATAAAGGCATAGTATGACACAGCAAACGAGATCTATATGCTGGATTATTATTATTATTATTATTATTATTATTATTATTATTATTATAGACACAAAGACATAGTATGACACAGGAAACGAGATCTATATGCTGGATTATTATTATTATTAATATTATTATTATTATAGACACAAAGGCATAGTATGACACAGCAAATGAGATCTATATGCTGGATTATTATTATTATTATTATTATTACAGACACAAAGACATAGTTGTGCCGTCCGCCGGACAATAAAAAACCATAAAACTGAAACGTGCTGTCCTTTATCCGGGCGAACTGCAAATCCCTATAAGCTGTCCTATAGATATTGAACGACTGAGTCTGGATAACTTCAAAAAAGGATGTTTATTCATACAAGGTTGTAAACCTGGCACAGATCTTAAAGTTGCAGAAAATGAAACAAATTTCTATAGGTTTTAGGTACAGAATTATCCCTGGTTCCAGAAAGCAAAGGTGATTATAAAACCACTATACCCTAATCACGCTGCCTATATTAGAAGGAGAAACTCTTTCCTTCCCTATCTTTACAGCAAAGATTAGTTCTAGAAGCGACAGAATAACCCTGCTCCTCCAACTAGATTTCCTATTCCAGATCAATATAATTCAATACTTATCTAATTTGGATAGGCTTAGATTGGCCTGGTTTTGAGGATGATTTGTCCCAGTTAGCCTTGCATAGCTCCAGCACGTTGGAAGACTATAGCCAGAATGAAACTCTAAAATGGAGACTAGACCCTGGTAAAAAGGGCGGTCCTAAGATGTTGCATTCTTTGACCAATCACTGCAAAGAAAACTGCAGCCAGCTCTTGCAGATTCCAAGCCACTTTTCCTAGGCCTTTGCAGCCAGAGGCTCAAACAAAATGTAAAGGAGGGAAAACAAACAAACGACCAATAGGTAAGGCAAACCATCGTCCTGGGGGACGGAACACTCCCCGCTAAATTCCCAGGATGTGGGAATTTACCAATCAAAAACATACAAACACCTTTGTATACACAACAATACAAACACTAGAACTTTAAACATCTCCAATAAGCAACACGAGGTCACTAATTGGTCTGTCCAAAATGGACACTTTGCCTCTGTTGCAAGTCTTTAATTGAACTTTCCTGACCTTACCGTCCGGGCAAGGAAAGGTCTTTAATACAATGCCCATGGGCCATGCATGGCGGGGCAAGTCTTTGTCCTTTAACAACACAACGTTGTTAACCTCAATGTTGTCCTGTGGGCTTTGCCAGATTCTTCTAGCTTGAAGCTGGCTTAAGTACTCAGCTTTCCACCTTTTCCAAAAGTGGTTGGCCAAGGACTGCACCTGTTTCCACAGGGCACGGTGAGTTCCGTCCGGAACTGGCAACATGACGTCCTTCCATCCTGGCACCTTTTGTGTCAAAATAAGTGCAGGAGTCAGTGGTTGTAAGTTCTCAGGGTCACTGGTAAGGGGAACCAGCGGCCGGTTGTTGATAATTGCGGTAACTTCCGCCATAAGTGTCACCAAAACATCATGCGTCAATGACCTATGACTCAAAAACATGGCATTAAGGATTTTGCGACTAATACCAATCATCCTCTCCCAAACACCACCCATGTGGGAGGCGTGAGGAACATTGAAAGTCCACATAATTTGTTCAGTATTCGTAAAGTTCTGAACCTTTGGGTCTCTCCCAAACCTAGACACACAATTGAGTTCTTTGGTCGCACCTACAAAATTGGTGCCACAGTCCGACCGAATTGACTTAATTGGCCCTCTGAGGGCTATGAACCTTTTTAATGCGTTTAAAAATGATGAAGTGTCCATCCCTTCTATGACTTCTATATGGACAGCTCGTATTACTAAACAAGTAAACAAAACTGCCCACCTCTTGTTATTTACAACACCACCCCTGGTTTTCCTAGTGACAACCTCCCAAGGACCAAACACATCGATTCCCACATGGGAAAAGGGTGGGTCTGTCAAAGTCCTATCCTGAGGTAGTTCTGCCATCAACTGACTTTGACAGTTTCGCCTAAGGCGCCTGCATTTAACACATTTGAAAATACAACTGTTGACCAACCTTTTGGCATTAACTACCCACAGACCTTCATTTCTAAGGGCTGCCTCAGTTAGAGTTCTACCCTGATGATGGATCCTTTCATGGTGATGCCGAACGAGCAGCAATGCAGTGTGACTATTAGGGGGTATGATGATGGGGTTTTTTATGCACGCCTTGAGTTTAGCTTTGGCTAACCTTCCTCCAACTCTCAAAATACCCTCCTTGTCTAGAAATGGGTTTAACTCATTTAGAAGACTTTGATTAGGGATGTTGAGCCCTTGCTCTAGCCTAGCTATTTCCTGCTTGAAAGCAGATCTCTGTACTGACTTGAATATGACGCTCTTAGCCTTTATCATATCCTGGACCTGTAAAGGCTCACTATCTTTGCAAGCTAAACGATGTATAAGCCTAGCAACTGCTCTAAGAAGACTGTGCCACTCCGAAAAACATTCAAAACGGTGTGGTTCCAGGCAAGATCTTTGGCCCATCTTGATTTCTGTGGTCATCTTGCAAACTTTCACCTCTGGAACGGACTCGGGCAATTCTGTATTATCGGTGGGAGAAAAGGCTGATGGAAAATTGACTTCGGTCAAGCATCTGGGGCCTGTCAGCCAACTTGAACTTAACACTCGTTGAGTTGAAGCTCCTCTGGAAGCGATGTCAGCTGGGTTGTTGCTGGTGGCGACGTGGTGCCACTGGCTAGGCGTAGAACTGGATAGAATGTTGTTGATTCTATTAGCCACATACACCTTGAATCTTTTGGTTGTGTTGTTGATGTAACCAAGCACAACTGTACTGTCCGTGTGGAAATGGACATCTTGAAACAAGTCTCCTATCTCTTGCTGGATGATGCGCCAGAGCTGGACAGCAAGAACTGCTGCACACAATTCCAGCCGGGGTATTGAAGTTCCCATAGGAGCTATTTTAGCCTTTGCCATGATGAATCCTGCGTGACAAAAATCTCTGTCCTTTTGTCGCATGTATGCCACAGCTGCTACAGCTCGCTCAGATGCGTCACAGAAGATGTGAAGTTCTGTGGTGGGTTCTATCATTACCTTACAGGGCGCAAATTGTCTGGGAACTGCGATGGTTTCCAGGCCTTCAGCTTGGGCAGTCCAGTTTGACCAAGCCGTTTTTATTGATTGAGACAGCTCTTGATCCCATCCTATTTTTTCTTGGATCACCTGTCTGAACAGAAGTTTAGCAGTGATCAGGACAGGAGCAGCTATGCCTAAGGGATCAAATATCCCATTGATGGCGGAAAGCATCTGTCTCTTAGTGTTCACAAACTGAAATTTAGATGCTCTTAACGAAAGATGGTCCGATTTTACATCCCAGAGAAGTCCTAAACTAGACTGGGAGCTTAACCCTTTGAATAACTCATGAACATTGCTTTCCGCTAAGTCTTCGGAGGGAAAGGCTTGCAAGATTTGTCTGCTGTTGGATAATAGTTTGTGCAGGCGAATGTTGGCACCTTTTAACAAAGCCTGCAGCTCATGCACTATTTGGATGGCTTGATGAACGGAGTCAAACGAAACCAGAAGATCATCCACGTAGAAGTTGTGGTTAACTATGCTGGCGACTTCTGGACTGAACTGGTGCCCAAACTCATCTGCGGTTCTTTTGAGGCAGTAGTTTGCAACGGCTGGAGACGGGGTATTTCCAAAGACATGTACGCGCATCTGAAAAACCCGAACGTCACACACATTTTGAGTGTCCGCGTACCACAAGAACTTGAGGTACCTGCGATGATCAGGACGAACTAAAAAGGCGTAAAACATCTTGTGGATGTCTGCAATAACAGCAAACTCTTTCTCTCTAAATCTCAAGATGACTCCGAGCAAACTGTTTAAAAGATCTGGTCCCTTTAGCAAAACATTATTAAGAGAAATGCCTTGGCATGTGGCACTGGCATCGAATACAATTCGGACCTTGTTAGGCTTTTGGGGATGCGTGACTTTATGGAAAGGCAGGAACCAATTTTCTTCATTGACCTCACTTTGATCAGAGACCTCGGCGTAGTTACTTTGGAACATGTCTTCCATAAAGCCAACGATTTGCTCCTTTACCTTGGGGTCTTTCTGCATCTTCTTCTTCAGTGACCAGAGTCTATTTTCTGCCACATGCCTGTTGTTTGGCAAAGTGGGTTTTTCTGCTTTAAAAGGCAGAGGGGCTATCCAATTTCCCTCGGGACTCCGGGAAACTTGAGAGTTCATGATCTCTAAAAACCTCTGTTCATCTTTGGAAAGCGCTGTAGTTTCATCCCTTTCGGAGACTTCAAAGATGGAAGAATACTCTGGTGTTATCCCCTGACAATAGACCGAGATATGACTCAAACAGCTATGCATTAGTGTGGGGCGACTGCCTTGAAGCACGTGCGCTTGACGAGTGCCCACCGACGATGGAGGGTGCATCCTATTTATGCACACTGGGCCTGTAACTGTCCAGCCTAGTGGTAGCAGCTGAGCAATGGGCGCCCCTGGAGGTCCCTTAACTTGGTCGTTCACATAGAACAAGTTCGGACAGTCCGCACCAAGCAGAAGGGCAATGTCCACATCTGGACGGAAAGCAGGTAAGGCGTTCTTCAGCCTTCGCAAGTGAGGATGGGCTTCCACGACTTCTCTGGTGACAATCTGCCTTTTGTTCCGGGGAATAGAGGAACACTCAATGAGGTCTGGTAACTCGAACAGTCTCTTCTGGTCACAAGAGGAGACAACAAAGCCGGATGCTATGCGACCCTGCAACTTCTTCTTCCCTACACAGGTGGACATGGTGTAGTCGGCCGTCTGGGTTTTTATGTCAAACAGTTGGAAAAACTCTGGAGTCGCCAGGGAGGCGTCGCTTTGTGAATCCAAAGCCACGTAAAGTCTCTTTTTAAGCCAAGGTCTTCTGGCTGGATATACATCTGCTAGGCAGATGGGATGGCAGACTCTGAACTGGTGCACGTCAGAGCATAGTTCAGTACAGGCGACCGATGGAGCATCCTCCTGCATCCGTGACGCGGTCTGCATGTTGGTGGCTTCAGTAGATGACCCTTCTTTGGAAGACGTGTCCCCTTTGGCGCGGGAGACAGCGTCAGAGTTGTGCATCGCGGTGCAATGCTTAAGGCTGTTACACCTTGCGCATTTGACGTCCTCTTTGCAGTTGGAAGCAAAGTGAGGAGTTGCTCCACAGCACCTAAAACATATGCCCAGCTTCTGTACAATCTGTTGTCTTTCTTTATAAGGCTTCTTGCCAAATTCCCGGCAGTTGGCCAAACTGTGAGGCTTTTGGTGAATGGGGCAGAGCACCTCCTTTACTTCTGACCTGGTTTTGTCAGTCTTGTGTTGAGTTTCGACTGCCTTTACGCTGACAGGTCTATTGGCCTCTCTAGGTGGTTTCTTGTCCACTTCAGGCGCCTTCCCTGTATGGATCCCTTGATATAAGGTGGGCAGGCCCGTCTGTGGATCATTCCTTTCCCTGGCCGCTCTGGTGATGAACTGGACCAGATGGGAAAACGGTGGGTACGCCTGAGAATGGGCCTCCTTGTAGTTAAAAACCTGTTTCCCCCAGTCTTCCTGCAGGGCAAAGGGAAGTTTGTCCAGAATCTGCCGCTGGGACAGATGCTGATCGAGGCACTGCAGTCCAGGCAACTCTGGATTCTCCTTGGCCGACTCTAACTCTGCAAGAAGATCACTGAGGTCCCACAAGAGCTTGCAGTCCTTGAGCTTTAAGGTTGGGAACCTTTGCAGCTTGTCCATTAGAGATGCTTCAATCTCCGTGCTAGCTCCATACCGCTGATGTAATCTGTCCCAGGCCTTTTCCAAGGCTTTGTCGGGATCAGCTACATGGGCTGAATATATTCTCTTAACTTGAGAAGATGATGCTGGACCCAACCAGGCGCCTAGCAGGGTCAGCTCTTCTTCAGGCAACAACTTTAAGTCTCTAATTGCCCTCTTGAAGGTAACCTTCCAGAGAAGGAACTCTTCAGGCTTGTCTGAAAACTTTTCGACTCCCTTGTCCTTGAGGTCTCTTTTGGGACTTCTAAGGATCGAGACGAGTTGGGATTCTGGTGTTGACGGTGTCTTATGTGGCGTTGGCTGCTGCAGGGAGAAATCCCGTGCTCCTGGTGTCGACCTTTGACCCTTTGGAGGGAAGGCATCGTCTGTAGACGGACAGATGGTTCCTTTTGGACTTGCTTGTAGGGCCCAATTGGTGATAGGCTTTGATGGTTTGGCTGACTGCTCGGGAATCTTAGTAGGAGGCACAGGCAAACTGAGCAAAGAGGAGCTCCCCGCTATGACGCTTTGAACTTCCGGCAGCCCGAAGGCAACTTTAGGGCCCTGTTCTGACCGAACGGAGAAGTCTTCATGTTCCTCGTCAAAAAGCTGGCTGTTTAAGCTATTAAGATGCACAAGCACCTTGGAAGAAGGGTCCTGCTTCGGCAACTGACTTACATTTTCTTCTGTGAGCTGCCCACTTAGGACCTTGGCCAAAGTCTCAGCCTTTACCTTTTTGGCAGTAGCATCCATCCTTATTCTAAGCATTTCTATTTCACATTGCCTTTGGGCCTGTTCTATTTGGAGTCGCTGTTCCTCCTCTTTAAGGTGGAAAGTGTGGTCAGCTGCTTTTGCATCAGCTTCCGCCTCCGCAACCTTGCTCTGTAGCTCCAGACGTGCAGCCTCCTTAATGTGCAAGGCAGCTAGGGAAGAGATGGCACTCCCAGCAGCAGAAGACTTGCTAGAGTGGCTATGTTTAGATGATGCACACTCCCTTAGCTTAGATACCTGGCTAGAGCGGTTGGACTTAAGACTAAGTGCCACAGCAGGTGATTTTAAAAGATTGGTCTCATGGCTGCATAAGGAAGACTGATTTCCTTTTGGCTCAGACCTTAGATTAACAGATGGAGAACTAAATTCCAAGGCATCTAGAATTGCCCTCACCTTATTTTCTTTCTCATTAGTGTCAGCTAAGACACTCACTATTTCTAACTCTGAATCCTTGGCGTTAATGCGCTCGAGGACCTGGACTATCTTAGACACCAAACCCCTCCAAATACCGAAGGTCTCTTCAAGGTCTGTCTGTAATATGGATGGCACCCTTGTAATACCCAAGCTCTCAATTCTGTCCATTAATGTTACAATTCGCTCCCATGCCGAACCTAACCTCACATGGAGGAGCTCCTTTTCATCTATTAGATGGGCTAGCATCTTGGCTGAAGGGTGCTTTATCCTTTGGGGCCTTTCATTCCTACTTTCAGCCTCAGAAGGAGGTATACCATCTGCATCATCTTGAAATTGCATAGACATTATGTATTCTTAATAGCAAGTAAATTTACAACAAAGGCAAATGCAATATACCTGCAAGTAAATTTACAATAAAAGCAAATTCAATATATAATACAATTCACAGCACTTAACCATAGCAATATATATCACTAAGTAACTATACTTTACAAAGATTGTGACCTTTGGCGCCAAACTTTGGTAGGCAAGCTGCAAAATGCCAACTGACAGCAACTTGCCACTTGATACCTCCCTTGCCCGAGTGACGTAAACTGCCAAAATGGCGACTTCGCCAAATTTTCAAGCACCTTGTGCTCCGCGGCTCGAGGCCTGCCGCCGAAGGAGCACCGAGGCTGGCTTTGGAAAGGAGGAGAGAAGAGACGCCTCCTCCCCGCTGTGAAGGGAGGTCACCACCGCAGGACGATGAGACAGGTCACCACCGCAGGTCAATGAGGCAGGTCACCACCGCAGGATGATGAGACAGGTCACCGCCGCAGGTCAATGAGGCAGGTCACCACCGCAGGATGATGAGGCAGGTCACCACCGCAGGACGATGAGGCAGGTCACCACCGCAGGACGATGAGGCAGGTCACCACCGCAGGACGATGAGGCAGGTCACCACCGCAGGACGATGAGGCAGGTCGAAGCCGGCCGAGTGCTCCGGCCGAACTCGCAGCAGCGTTGCCAGGCCTGTCCAGGTTCTAGCCTGGTTCTGGTGGGCTTCACGCCTCAGAGCCAGCCAAAGAACTGTCGCTGGTGCTCCGCGGCTCGAGGTCTACCGCCGAGGGAGCCCTGGACGTTGCTGGGAACTGCACAGCCTGTGCAAACCCAGAAAGCCACTGGGCCACGTGCGCACACGCGAGCCAAATAGCAAGGAAATAGAGCCCCACTATTTGACTCTTTCAGGTCTGAGAGCGGGCTCCACTGCCTCAGACGCTGGTAGAGTCTTTAGGTATGCAGACTGAGCTCAGGCGGAAAAGCCGCGGCCTAAACTAAACTTCCTAAACTATAAAAAACTATAAGCCGTGCAAGCTAGCTCAAGCGGAAAAACCGCTGATCTACCTCAAAACTGTGCCGTCCGCCGGACAATAAAAAACCATAAAACTGAAACGTGCTGTCCTTTATCCGGGCGAACTGCAAATCCCTATAAGCTGTCCTATAGATATTGAACGACTGAGTCTGGATAACTTCAAAAAAGGATGTTTATTCATACAAGGTTGTAAACCTGGCACAGATCTTAAAGTTGCAGAAAATGAAACAAATTTCTATAGGTTTTAGGTACAGAATTATCCCTGGTTCCAGAAAGCAAAGGTGATTATAAAACCACTATACCCTAATCACGCTGCCTATATTAGAAGGAGAAACTCTTTCCTTCCCTATCTTTACAGCAAAGATTAGTTCTAGAAGCGACAGAATAACCCTGCTCCTCCAACTAGATTTCCTATTCCAGATCAATATAATTCAATACTTATCTAATTTGGATAGGCTTAGATTGGCCTGGTTTTGAGGATGATTTGTCCCAGTTAGCCTTGCATAGCTCCAGCACGTTGGAAGACTATAGCCAGAATGAAGCTCCAAAATGGAGACTAGACCCTGGTAAAAAGGGCGGTCCTAAGATGTTGCATTCTTTGACCAATCACTGCAAAGAAAACTGCAGCCAGCTCTTGCAGATTCCAAGCCACTTTTCCTAGGCTTTTGCAGCCAGAGGCTCAAACAAAATGTAAAGGAGGGAAAACAAACAAACGACCAATAGGTAAGGCAAACCATCGTCCTGGGGGACGGAACAATAGTATTGTTGTCGACCGCATTTTAGGGGATCGGGCCCTTAAGGAGAGACCCGACCCGGTCCTGAGAGAACGGACCTTGGCGGAGCCAATAGGAAAATATGAGCCGCAATACAACCTGAAGCCGAAATGAAGAAGGTCCGCCAAAGTTGAAGGAAAATCCGCCAAGGAGTCTTTATTGAGCTATTCAGCTGAAAAGGACTCTAGTAGTGATCATTCAGTCTACTAGGGTACCATATAATCAAAATAAAGCCATATTTATACAAAGTTTCAGTCTGACAGCCCTTTGAATTTCCCGCCCCGCTTCCCCGCCCATCTGATCGCTGATAGGCTAGAAGGTTGAACGAGGCGGGCTTTCGTTTCCCGCCTTGCTCTGTTGGCCCAATAGGGAGCTGCTTTTTGTCTCTACTCGAGCCAATCAGGAAGGAAAAGGCGGGAGTTATTGAAACAATGAAGTGACAGGGCAGGAAAGATCGGATTAATTCCTGCCAGACCGATTTCTAAAGGGATTAATGGCAGCAATCAAGGAATGTCCGGGTTTCTGTCACGTATACAGATTTTAGATATGCCTTGGGGTGTCAGGGGTGGAAGTAGAGATGGGTGGTGATGAGCCATAATTGACAGGCTCTGCAGGGCGCCTTCCTGAGGTGTCCTGGATTTTCCTTTGGATGAGATATGACAATGTTTGCCTTGGGGGCGAATCACCTTTAGGTCAATACTCCGAATTCGGCAACTCAAGCCCTATATTGTCCATGCAATCTGAATTTGATTGGGTTAAGCGGTGGCAGATTATCCTTTTGTTTTTGGGAAGGGAAGCCTGGGTCATAGGAAATGGGATAGGTTCTGGGGTTCAGGTTGAGTTCAAAATATTCCCTATTTGATTTCATGACTTGACAATTATATGAAATAAAATGAAAAGTAAAATAAAGTTGGAATATAAACCCTGCTGGGAAAAATACATATTTTCCGGGGATCCCAAAGAGTACAAATACATATAGGCAGATAGATAGATTTCATGGAAATAAGGGAGAATCCATAAAGGTGGGTTACATTGCATAAAGGGGAATCATGAATGATATAAACAATTGAAAACATTTGATAAGAACGAAGTTCATAACATCTGGGGAACCCAATATGGAAATTCATAACAGTGGAGTTTTAGCAGCATGATTTTACAATTCATGGAGTTAGCCCAATGATTAGAAATTCATACAACAGTGATTCATGAGGGTGTCCAGGTACATAGAATATGAAAATTCACGGATACATTGGGAAAAGAGTTCATCTGTGGTGGAAGGAATTCATAGAAATAGCATGGGGAAGAGGTACATGTGGGTTGCAGTCTTTGGAAATATAGGATTTCATAAGTTCAGGGGTAGGTCTGGGAAGAGTGTTCTTCTCATTCATAAAATTATGAAGGTGTGAATGAAACGTGGAGGGCGCCCGTCCAGGCACCCTCCTGGCAGCTGTAGAGAGGGTGAAGGTCCTTGGAGAACTATGTCTCCCCAGCGGGAGAGCGATCCCCCATCCACAGTTCACAGAAAGGGATCAGTGACCTCTTAAAAACCATCCCGCGGGTCGCGGGGAGAGGAAAGTCCGGGATAAGGCTGGAAGAAAGCAGTCTGGCTTGAAAAGAGCAGTCGGTTCCGTTTGACAGTCAGCTGATGAGGTGCCGAGAACTGGACCGATTTTGGTTCCGCTGGTGGTCCTTGGGTCAGGAGCCTTAGGAAGGGTTAGGACTAAAAGAGGAGCATGCTAGGGGTAATTTTGATAAAGATATGAGCCAATTTGTATCGTCCGCCATATTAACCTATGGCGGGGAAGCCTCCGCCAGGGTTTGAAGGTTGGATGGGTTAGAGAGAGAGAGAGAGGAGATTGCATGCAAAAGAAGGAGTCAGGGAAAAACACAAAATAACCAGATAGAGAGTGTTACTGTTAAAAATGAATGCTACTTTTATTGGGGGGATTTGTTACATAGCTCAGGGAAGGGGAAAGTGAAGGAAAAAAGATCTTTTAATAATAGTCTGCTGCGGTCCCGCTCCATTCCTTTGGTGATGGATCTGCGGAACTCTCCGCTGCGGGTTCAAATCAATTTGAAAGCTGGCGCCACGGTCATCATATCCCCACTCGGGAGGGCGGGGTGAAATGGGAGGGGCCCATTTCTCCCCTGCCCTACCGCATAAGCATTGTAACCTCTCATTGGCAGCATGGCCATCTGTTGAGAGGGGTTCGAATTGTTCTTTTTGCGACAAATTTGGAACAGAGCGGGCAAATGCGACCAGCAGCAGCTTATTATTAGAAGAAAGAGGATTACAGCTAGAAAGAGGAGAAATCCTTTACAAAACCGGGCTAGAATTGACAGGGAGGGTTAGAGAAAAAATGAGAATTAGGGTTAGCATTTTTAGGGTTAGCACGCTGGACAGCTCCCAGCGGTGAAAGATAGGGAAGAAACAGGGAGAAAAAAATAGAGAGAAAATTAGAACTCACGACTCCTGACGTGGTACCAAGGACAGCTCCCAGTGGTATCGCAGTGCCGGCTCTTCCGAGTGGGGGTTGAAATGAGAGATCCGATCAGCTGGCAGGTGAACTTGACAGCTGTCAAATCGAGCTGTCAAATGTTTGTAGGTCCAAAAAAGGGGTGTTCCCGTGGTGCTAGAGGGATGGAATTTGGAGGGGTCCTCGGAGGGGGTCTTGTGCTTTCGTCTCTGGCGTTTGGTCTTTCTCCGGGCCTCGGGAGGGTGTGGGTCAGGACAGTTTGCGGGCGGCAGGCCCTGAGGAGGTGTTTTCCGGAACAACACCCTCAGGTCGTCTCCCAGCTCAGCAGTCCACAGGTCTTTGTCTTCTTCACCGCTGGTGGGGGCTGGTTCTGGTTCAGGAGCACTCTTGATGGATCCTGGCACGGATTCCAGCAACCTTGCAAGCGGTGTAGGAGGTCAGGAGGACTTCGAGGAGGTCGGGATGCTATCTTCACCAGGCGCCTCCTAGTGACCACAACCAGGTTCAGCACTTCCACCCGGGAGGAAGTCCAAGGGGTAGAGAATGCCTCAGGACAGCAAAGAAAAGAGATCACGTGTCCCATCCCCACTCCCCTCCCCCCAAGACCCTATGTGTGGAGGGTTAATTTTGTAAAGAAGAAAAAAAGGAAAAAAATGGAAATAGATCATTCATACCTTTTGGGACGTTTTCAATACTGAAGGTTCCTCTGGCACCCTCGCAGCCATGTTAGGGCTCCCCACTCGCGCCTGACCCAGCGACCAACAGTGAGGGTCCTGTTCGTGGCTCCATGGGGACGCACCTTTAGCCTTTGCCGCCTCTTCTCAGGTGAGGGGGGTCGCCCTTACCTGCCAGCCTTCTCCTGGTCTTGTAGGGGCGCCCTTTCCTCCCTGCAGTTGAAGGGGGATGTTCTTCTGCTCAGGGTCAGCCTTACGACCCCTGCCAGGGATCGGAGCCAGCTTGTGGGTGGGGGCCTCATCACCGTGATGGCACCCCACTGGTTGCTCTTGCCTCATCTGAGCTGGGTTTCTCAGAGTCCCTTTACAGCCACAGGAGCGGATGATGGTCCTGGTAGTCCAGGTCGGAGTGGGGGGCCTTCCATGTGGGGTGCCAGGGTTCCCATTCTACATTTTCCAACAGTCCCTTTTATACTGAGAGAGTGTTAGTAAAACCCCTAACCCATTGTATACACAGTCATTCAAGAAGAGAGCTAACAAGAGAGAGACAGGAGCAGTAAGGATAGATCAAGGAAGAAAACCATGAGAAAGAGGAACCAAACTTGGTTCCCAACATTTAAAAGACAGACAAAACTCCAAAATCAGGGCAACAAACAAAGAATACTACTCAGAGAACAGGGGAGCCCCAGGCAGGACTCAGCCAGTCCCTGAGGATGGAAGGTTTTTCAAAGATACACAATAACCCCCAGAGAGGGAGAGGCTGGGAGAGAGAGAGGAAGGTCGGGGAGTGGAAGGGTTGGGAGGAGGAGAGAGAAGGGATGGTTGGGGGGGGGCTGAGAGAGAGAGAGAAATTCGAAAAGGGGAGGGGTTTTTGCAGGGTTGCCCAAAGGGATTGGGTGAAAAAAAAGGAAAAAGGGAAAGGAGTCTTTGGGGACACAGGATCCTTTAGTTTGAGCTAATTTCAAGATGTGACCTGACGATTTTGAAAGAATGCCAGATCAAAGGTCCCACTTGCAAATTGTAACCAACAAAAATGCAAATTGACAGTCCAAAAATTTATGTTCCTCTGGGGTCTTTGGGGAGTTTCTGGAGCTATGGGTAATGTTTTGAAAACAAACAGAAAAGAAGAGGGAAAAAAGGGGATTGAACTGTGACTCAAAAATTCAAAAACAGATAGCTTTTAAAAGGAGGGAGAGAGGGGAAAATAATTCTTTGGAAAACTATTGACCCAATATTCAGGTTTCAGATAAAACAGAGGATGGCAATGGATGTTTTATGGTCTCTGAACAATCAGTTCCCCCTTTTCCACCGTTCCCCCCTCCTTCCCCTGATGGTCCTCATCTCCCCACGGCCCCTCCTTTTCCCCTGTTCCTCTTGACAAAAGGACGAGCAAGAGGAAGAGAGAGATTAAGGGGGGGGGCAGCAAGGGGGGAGGAGTTTTGGGGTGGAATGGGAGAAGGCTTGAGAGAGTGTGACTTGAGAAGAGGAACAGTGTTTTGGATCAGGTGTGTTTCGGGGTGAGAGGGGAGGGGGCTGGGAGCCCTCCTCCACGTTAGACTGGGCTGAACTCTCTAGAGGGAGGGGAATTTCTTGGGGGGGGATCCCTGAAGTAAGGGTTCCCTTAGAAGGCCAATTTGGGAGTCCTGGATCAGTATAGGACTCAGGGTGAGGAGAAAAAGTAGGGATAGGGAAGGGGCAGAGGGCCTTGGCTGATGGGGTGGGGGAGAAGGCATAGGAAATGTGTCCATAAAATCCTCTGGAGGAGGGGGTAAGGGGAAAGGGTCTAGAGAGGAATCTTTGGGGGGGTTGTTTTTGGAGCCCAAATCTCTGCATGGGAAGACGTGGACCCCCTCCCCCCTCCAATTCTCTCCCTGGCTTAGGGCCATGAACATCGCGGCATAAGCAAGCTGGAACCACCTGCCTTCCCCATGGCAATGGCTCTGGAGTCTCAAGATGAGACTCTCATTCACACTGCCATGTGGGGGGGGGCAAGCTTGTTCCCCCTTCAAGGGCCACAAGGGGCAAGCCCACCCCAATTGGCCAGGATCTTACCCAATGGAGAATCCCTGGGGATGTCTGCTGGGGTGGGACACCCTAGACATGCTGAACAAACACCCATCCTTAGCTCAGCCCCTGCCTACACCGACAGTTAATGGAGTAACGACTCACCCAACCGGTAGGATGCAGCTCGTCCTTTCAATAGTCCCCTCCACTAAGGCTGGATGGCTAGCGTCCATAGAATCCATAGGTGACCCGGGAGCACAACCGTTCCCCTACCCTACGATCCTTGAACCTGCAATCTGCAAGCTAGACTGCTCTCACATGCTTTCAGGTGCCAGATGTTCCCGCGTTTCACCAGGATTTGTTACCAAGCTCTGATCCGAAGTGCAATACCTCCAGAGCTCCTCCCACCTGGGTCTTAACAACGGAACCGGTTCCTTTTCAGGGCGTCCCCTGTTTCACGTTGGCGCCTTTCCTTCGAGGAGCTAAAAATCTGCTTCCTCCTATCTGGCTCCTTTGTTCAGTACCCTGAATCAGATCTAGAGAGAGAAAGGGACTGCCAGAGAAATTTGGATGTGAAATGAGGTCAAATTGTTGGTCGGAGGGCCCTCCTTGCAGCCGTTTCTCTCCCCAGCCTGTTCCAGAATATCTGGACCAAGGTCGCCGCTTGGAATTTTAGCCTAAAAATTGATTTTTTGGAACTTCCAAGCAAGTCCCTTCGTGGTAAAGCCAAATTATGTTATCGACCGCGTTTTAGGGGATCGGGCCCTTAAGGAGGGACCCGATCTGGTCCTGAGAGAACAGACCTTGGCGGAGCCAATAGGAAGATATGAGCCGCAATACAACCTGAAGCCGAAATGAAGAAGGTCCGCCAAAGTTGAAGGAAAATTCCGCCAAGGAGTCTTTATTGAGCGATTCAGCTGAAAAGGACCCTAGCAGACTGAATGATCACTACTAGAGTCCTTTTCAGCTGAATCGCTCAATAAAGACTCCTTGGCGGAATTTTCCTTCAACTTTGGCGGACCTTCTTCATTTCGGCTTCAGTTTGTATTGCGGCTCATATTTTCCTATTGGCTCCGCCAAGGTCCGTTCTCTCAGGACCAGATCGGGTCTCTCCTTAAGGGCCCGATCCCCTAAAACGCGGTCGATAACAGTATGACACAGCAAACGAGATCTATATGCTGGATTATTATTATTATTATTATTACAGACACAAAGACATAGTATGACACAGCAAATGAGATCTATATGCTGGATTATTATTATTATTATTATTATTATTATTATTATTATTATTATTATAGACACAAAGACATAGTATGACACAGCAAATGAGATCTATATGCTGGATTATTATTATTATTATTATTATTATTATTATTATTGACACAACGACGTTGTATGACACAGCAAACAAGATAGATATGCTGGGTTTCGTTTCACAAAATCACAAGTCGAACACTTCCCAAGTGTCTAGGACTGTGTGATGTATTTTCGGATGATGCGTGCAGATCCCAGTAGGGTGGCCTTTTGCAGTTGGCAGATCGTGATTTTGTCAATGTCTATTGTTTCCAAATGCCGGCTGAGATCTTTTGGCACGGCACCCAGTGTGCCCATCACCACCGGGACCACCTGCACTGGTTTCTATTATTATTATTATTATTATTATTATTATTATTATTATTATTATTATTATTATTATTATTATTATATGTCCATACATACATATACACACTCATACTCTTCACTGACTCATATATATATATATATATATATATATATATTAGCTGTGCCCGGCCACGCGTTGCTGTGGCTTTTTGGATTTGTTTGTTGGCCAAGTGGATTAGCAGTGAATAGCCTTGCAGCCGCAAAGTGTGGCCGTTTTCTTCCTATTGTGATCCTAGTTTGGTGAGGTGGAATACACTGAATAGTCTCGGTGTGGCAGGTATGCATGCTGTTATTAGTCCCCTTGATTAGCATGTAATGGCCTTGCAGCTTCAAAGCCTGGCTGCTTCCTCCTCCCTGGGGGAATCCTTTGTTTGGAGGTGCTAGCTGGCCCTGATGGAGCCCCCTCCCTTCCTGTCCAGGGAGTTGAAGAAGGACCAGCAGAAGACAGGGCTCCATGGAAGGCGCCTCCCCAGGCTGCTGGAATCAATAGCCAGGATATTCAGTCATAATAGGAAGGATGGGGGTGGACTACAATCTCCCCAAAATCTTGGCTTCATTCCCCCAAAACTTCCCCAATATTCCCAGTTGGCCGTGTTGGGTCTGTGGGCCAAGTCTGGTGGAGACCCATCACTTGCTGGGTTCAGTGTTCTCTGAATACAGGTGAACTACAATTCCCAGACCCCAAAACCGTGCCAGTATTCACAGCTGGGCACGTTGAGTCTGTGTGGCAAGTCTGGTCCAGATGGAACGTGGTTCTCTTCCGTGCTCTCTGGATACGGGCCAAGTTCCACTCCTGGATCGCAAACCCAACCCCCTCCAAACCCCGCGAGGAGACCACGTTGGCCGGGTTGGCTCTTGCACGGCATCCCATTGGGTTGGGTTCTATGGGTCTACACTGCCTTAGTATTATTATTATTATTATTATTATCTATATATATAAAAGAGTGATGGCATCACGGCGACTCACAAAACAACAAAAGTACAGGCCCCGCAACCTCAAAATTTGACAACACAACCCATCATCCATGCCTCCAGGTTGATACAACAAAAAGAAAAGAAAAATAAAGTCCTAATTAGAGGGAGAGCAATAATTTTTTTAATCCAATTGCTGCCAGTTTAGAGGGCTAATCTCTGCCCACTTCATCTCCTAGCAACCAACTCAGCCAAGGGAAAGCCAGGGTTCAGTTAGGGTACAGGCAGACTTAGGCCTCACTTAGGCTTCTTCCACAGATTATCAGATTTTAACTGGATTATATGGCAGTGTAGACTCAAGGCCCTTCCACACAGCTATATAACCCATTTATAATCTTATATTATCTGCTTTGCACTGGATTATCTTGACTCCACACTACCATATAATCCACTTCAGTGTGCATTTTATACAGCTGTGAAGAAGGGGCCTCATATAATCCAGTTCTAAGCAGATAATATAAGATTATCAATATACAGTAGAGTCTCACTTATCCAACATAAACAGGCCGGCAGGATAAGTGAATATGTTGGATAATAAGAAGGGATTCAGGAAAAGCTGATTAAACATCAAATTAGGTAATCGTTATACAAATTAAGCACCAAAACATCATATTATACAACAAATTTGACAGAAAAAGTAGTTCCATGCGCAGTAATGCTATGTAGTAAATACAGTAGAGTCTAACTTATCCAACACTCACTTATCCAATGTTCTGGATTATCCAATGCATTTTTGTAGTCAATGTTTTCAATATATCGTGATATTTTGGTGCTAAATTCATAAATACAGTAATTACTACATAGCATTACTGTGTTTTGAACTACTTTTTCTGCCAAATTTGTTGTCTAACATGATATTTTGCTGCTTCATTTGTAAAATCATAACCTAATTTGATGTTTAATAGGCTTTTCCTTAATGCCTCCTTATTATCCAACATATTCGCTTATCCAGTATTCTGCCAGTCCATTTATGTTGGATAAGTGAGACTCTACTGTACTGTATTTACAAATTTACCATTAAAATATCACAATAAATTTAAAACACTGACTACAAAAACATTGATTATGAAAAGGCAGACTGGGTTGGATAATCCAGAACACTGTATAAGTGAATGTTGGATAAGTGAGATTCTACTTTATTATGAAATAATTACTGGGATAGAATAATGCAGAACAATATAATCTCTAAAACCAGGACAGTAAATAAACGGGAATTCCACACAGGAAACAATCAGGGCCAGCTAACACCTCCCAACAAAGTATTCCCATCATCAAAGTCTGGCAAATCCTCTGTTTTCTCAGGGCCACAGACAGTAGAAGCACATAAAATATCGCAAACAACATCACTCTGAAAACAAGGGAATTCCAAACAGGAAAGAATCAGGGCCAGCTAACACCTCCCAACAAAAAATTCACTCAGGGAGGAAACAGCCAGGCTTTAAAGCTGCAAGGCCATTACATCCTAATCATTTTTCCTAATTGCAGCATTCATACTTGCCTCCAACAGACAAAAAAACCAATCAGAAATATTGTATATTCACAACCTTTAGGAAATAATATCCCCTGGTGGTGCAGCGTGTTAAAGCGCTGAGCTGCTGAACTTCTGGACCGAAAGGCCACAGGTTTGAATTGGGGGAGCGGAGAGAGCCCCCACTGTTAGCCCCAGCTTCTGCCAGAAGTTCAAAAACATGCAAATGAGAGTAGATGAATAGGTACTGCTCCGGCGGGAAGGTAACGGCGCTCCATGCAGTCATCCCACATGACCTTGGAGGAGTCTACGGACAACGCCGGCTCTTCGGCTTAGAAATGGAGATGAGCACCAACCCCCAGAGTCAGACATTTCTAGACTTAATGTCTGGGGAAAACCTTTACCCTTTACCTTAACTACCACCAATTCCTCAATACTTTATTTCCCAGACCACCAGACTTCGCCACAGCAACGCGTGACCGGGCACAACTAGTTATTATTATATAATGCGGTTGGAACGGCCTTGGACTGCATTTCATGGGTCTTTGCTGACCATATAATTCAGTTTGGACTGCATTGGTCTTATATTTGCTTTCAATGGCTGCATTTCAGTATTAATGTCCATACAAGGTTATGTGATGACAGACGATGGAGCATAGCATTAATACAAACTCTCAAGCAACCAGAGACGACTCTCAGTTATCCGACATCGCCCACTCCCCGCGGGTGCTGGTTAAATGAGAGTCAACTGTCATACCATTAATACAAACTCTGAAGCAACCAGAGACGACTCTCAGTTATCCGGCATCAACCACTCCCCTCGGGTGCCGGTTAAATGAGAGTCGACTGTCAGAGCATTAATGCAAACTCTCAAGCAACCAGAGATGAGTCTCTAATGTTCTGACCATTTCTAATTTAAACTAAACAGCGAAACTGAGGCCCTGGGCTGAGTGGGTTGCTAGGAGACCAAGTGGGCGGAGCTTAGCCCTCTAACTGGCAGCTATTGGATAAAAACAATTATTCCTTTCCCTCCAATTAGGACTTCATTTTTCTTTTCTTTTTGTTGTATCAACCTAGAGCCGTGGATGATGGGTTGTGTTGTCAAATTTCGAAGTTGGAGGGGCTGTTTTGTCTGGTGCCCTGATTCCATCACTCTTTTATATATATAGATATATATAGATATATACACACACACATCCTCCTAATTATCATTATTATTATTATATATGCATACACATATTCATACTCTTCACTGACTCTTATTATTATTATTATTATTATTATTATTATTATATGTGCATACATACATACTCATACTCTTCACTGACATATATATATATATATATATATATATATATATATATATATATATATATATATTCAAATAATTTAGAATTTAGATATATACTCATTCTCCACACCGGCTTCCAATTTTTATATATATATATACACATTTACTCATACTCTTCACCAGCTCCTAATACTTTTATATATATACTCCTAATTATCATTATTATTATTATTATTATATATACGCATACACATACATACACATACATACTCTTCACCAGCTCCCAATACTTTTATATAATCCTTATTATTATTATTATTATTATTATTATTATTATTATTATTATTATATACACGCATACATACACATACACTCATACTCTTCACTGACTCATATTTTTATTATTATATGTGCATACAAACATATACACACTCATACTCTTCACTGACTCATATATACACACACACACACACACACACTAATAATTTATATATTATTTACTTATACCAGGCTAGGATTCTGACTATTTTTTTCCATTTTAATATACGAATATAAGAATTTTTTTCTTCTCTTTGTTGGCAAAACGATTCTAGTTCGGAGCCAGAGAACATAGCTTTTTCGACAATTAAATGGCTTGGAAATTCGGATTTGGAATGAACTACAAGCCAGCCGCTCCACCTGCCATTCTTCTATTCCATCCAATAATAATACTAATACTTTTAACCATCTGTTTCAAGATGCTCCCTGCCGGCTGGAGAAGGAACAACAAGCTTTGGATATATTTCAACCTTTATAAGAGAAACTAGCTTGAGTATAATATAGTGCAGGGGTCCTCAAACTTTTTAAGTGGAGGGCCGGTTTATGGCCCCTCAGATTGCTGAATTATCATTTAAAAAATACAAATTCCTATGCACACTGCACGTCTTATTTGTAGTGCAAAATAAAAAACCCAACATTTATTTATTTATGTATTTACTACATTTATATCCCACCCTCTCTCACCCCGAAGGGGACTCAGAGCGGCTTAAAAGGTGTATGTACAAACAATATATTATATTGTGTTGTCGAAGGCTTTCATGGCCGGGATCACAGGGTTGTTGTATGTCTTTCGGGCTGTGTGGCCATGTTCCAGAAGTATTCTCTCCTGACGTTTCGCCCACATCTATGGCAGGCATCCTCCGAGGTTGTGAGGTATGGAGAAACTAAGTAAGGAAAGGAAAGAATATATATCTGTGGAGAATCCAGGGTGTGGCAAGAGTCCTTTGTCACTGGGAGCCAGCATTAATGTTTCAGTTAATCACCCTAATTAGCATTGGAAAGGTTTTGTCTCTTGCCTGGCGGCATCCTTTGTTCAGTCAAGCCCTCAGAGTTTTGGTTCCCATCCACTGTTTTGATTTTGGAGTTTTGTAATACTGGGAGCCAGATTGTGTTCATTTTCATGGTTTCTTCCTTTCTGTTGAAGTTGTCCACATGCTTGTGGATTTCAATGGCTTCTCTGTGTCGTCTGACATGAGAGTTGTTGGAATGGTCCAGCATTTTTGTGTTCTCAAATAATATTCTGTGTCCAGGCTGGTTCATCAAATGCTCTGCTATGGCTGATTTCTCTGGTTGAATTAGTCTGCAGTGCCTTTCATGTTCTTTGACTCGTGTTTGGGCAATGCTGCGTTTGGTGGTCCCTATGTATACTTGTCCACAGCTGCATGGTATCCGGTAGACTCCTGCAGAGGAGAGGGGATCCCTCTTGTCCTTCGCTGACCGTAGCATTTGTTGGATTTTCTTTGTATATAATATATATATTATATTATTAGCATATCACATTAGCATTATATATTACTATATTGTACTATACCACTATACCTTAATATTATTAGTAATGTTACATTTGATATATAATATATAATTCATATTATATATTATACAATATTATTATGTTGTATTATTATTATTATTACCTGCCCTGAGTCCCATGCTGGGTGAGAAGGGCGGGGTAGAAATACTGTAATAAATAAATAAATATTATATTGTATTACATTATAATATGATCAATATTATATGTATACACAATATATTATATTATTAGGATTGCACAGTATTAGTAAATTAAAGAACATATTTAAAAATAAAAACAATTTTAAGCAGTATACTGTGTAAACCTATCAGGATTTCAATGGGAAGTGTGGGCCTGCTTCTGGTCAATGAGATAGTCAAGTTAAGAAGGATTGTTGTTGTTGTGCCTTCAAGTCATTTCGGACTTTGGGCAAGCCTAAGTCTAAAACTGAGGGCAAGGGTCAGGTCAATTACCTTGGAGGGCCACATCTGGCCCCCGGGCCTTAGTTTGGGGACCCCTGGTATAGTGTGAAATTGTGCTAGGAGTTTACAGCTGTGTGTGAAATCCAGTAGTGCAGAGGTTAAATGCATAGAGTGGAAATGAAATTGCTAGAGGGTAACTTTGGGAAGTTTCCGTTTTACAGCTGTTTAGAGATAAGAATGGAATGTTCTCACTCCTAAAGCATGCTTTGATGTAGACGGACAGAGTCTGGTGATCGTCCGATCTGTTGTACCATTGGGTGACAGGATTGTTGGTAAAAATGGATTAGTTTAGTGTGAAATTGTGCTAGGAGTTTAAAGCAGTGTGTGAAATCCAGTAGTGCAGAGGTTAAATGCACAGAGTGGAAATGAAATTGCCGTTTTCCAGCTGGACGTGTGTTTATTTAGAGATAAGAATGGAATGTTCTCACTCCTAAAGCACATCGGATCTGTTGTTCCATTGGGTGACAGGACTGTTGGTAGAAATGGATTAGTATAGTGTGAAATTGTGCTAGGAGTTTAAGCTGTGTGTGAAATCCAGTAGTGCAGAGGTTAAATGCATAGAGTGGAAATGAGATTGCTAGAGGGTAACTTTGGGAAGTTTCCGTTTTTCAGCTGTTTAGATAAGAATGGAATGTTCTCACTCCTAAAGCCTGCTTCCATGTAGACGGACAGTCTGGTGATCCTCCGATCTGTCTTGTATAGTTGTAAACAACAATCAAGTTTGAGCTGCTTGGGGTGTCCGTAAGATCCGTACCCTCAAAAATTCTTTTGGTAAATATCAACTTTTTAAGTCAATTCATTCACACCAGAGAAGAGTTAGGAAGGGCAAGAGACAGGATTGGGATTGAGAGCATGAAATATACAACCCTAAACGGTTATGTTTAATAAATAATTTCCATATTATACACTTGTTTTTGCCAAAGAATGCTACAAAAGGGTTATTTGGGGGCCCAAAGCGACGGCAACGATTCCTGGGGTCCAAACACTTGCAGAAGAAGCATGTGAGCATCTAGACCGTTCCCATACTGAATGCCTTAGGCCCTCACGTCGGACGGAAGATATCCAGCGGTTGCACTTCTTATCCTTATCCAGAGACCCACGGGAAAGAAAGGAAGTCTATAAGAAGCACAAGAGAGGCAGAGCAGAGGGGTAAGAGGACAAAAATCGATCCCTTCTTGACAAGGATGGTCACCCGCATTGCATCGAGGGTCCAGATTTGCTCCTGAGCCTCAAAATAAATGGGTTATTATTATCACATGTACACACCGCAAAGAGCTATCAGTGTTCATGTCTGGATTTCTGTGAACCTTGAAACGACATGGTGGACCACCACTTGGACATCTGAGGAGGGTTGTTGCTCGTGGAAATGTAATGTGGAAAATAACATCCACAATCCAGAGGCGATCACTCGCTTTGGCTGTCGTCGCTGTCGGAATAGGCGCCCAAGAGGCTGAGAGACGAAGGACCGGAAGACGCCACGGTTGCTCCGTTCCCGTGTCCTAGGAAGCGAGACGGAGACACGTCAACTTGGGTTCCAAAGGGAACAAAATCTGGCTTCCAGTATTTTAAAAAAAACTCCAGAATCAGGACAGTGAATAAAGGACAATAAAAGAATTCCAGACAAGAAACAATCAGGGACAGTTAACACCTCCCAACAAAAGATTCCCCCTAACATAGCAGCTCTTGAATATTTTCTTTAAATACTGATAGATAAACACAGATGTCTATTCTAAGCAAAGAGTAAGATATACAAAACACAATGATGGTTCAAAACATATGTTATAAACACAGTATGTATATTAGAGCAACATATACATTCAACATTCACAAATATAATGCCCTGGTCAATGTTATAATACACAGATGTATCTTACTGAATATATTCAAACATAATTACTGTATATACTCGAGTATAAGCCTAGTTTTTCAGCCCTTTTTTAAGACTGAAAAAGCCCCCCTTGGCTTATACTCGGGTGAGGGTCCTGGTTGGCTTGTATTTGGGTCAGCTTATACTCGAGAATATATGGTACATTTATTATTTTTCTCTTATTATTGTTGCTACTATTACATTTATTTTTACTCTATTTTTATTATTATGAATAATACATTTATTATTTCACTCTGATTGTTATGATTGAGCCTCATGGCTCTGTTACTGACAGACGTGGGCGTAAGACTCCTCGAGAGTCAGATACTCTCGAGGAGCGAGAGAGAAAAAGACTGCGAGACATATTTGCAGCACCATCTGACGAAGAGTCTTTCGAGGGGTTTACGGAGAGAATGGAGGAGGGGCTGGTTAGCTCGGAGGAGGATGAGATGGATTGGACTCGGGTAAGGGAGGAATTGGGTGCCACTGGCCATGATGGGACAGAAGATGAATGGGGACCTTCAGGATTAGACCCATGGCTTAGCTGGAGGGATGGGACGGGATCCACAGCTGGAGATGCTGTTGGGCGTAGTCAGAGGTGTTCCAGCTCTGACGAGGAAAGTGATGAGGAAACGCCCGGGTTAAGGAGGACAGCTGACAGTGATGAGGATTTGTAACTGGCATAAAATGGGGCTTGGGAGCAATTGCAAATTGCGTTGGGCAAGGTAATCTGGACAAACGCTTGGGATCTGTGTGTGTGGGACGCTTTCCTGAAGACTGGTGTGTTTTCCTGTGCTGAGACCTTGACCTTCCGTCGTCTTCTTGACGGACGCCATCTCCTGCTTTGAGAACTCGGACTGAACTGACCACGGCTTGTCTTCCCCCCTTCTTGGACTTGGAAAAACTACAAACGTCTGCTTCTGGCTTTGATCTACGGAACGGAACTGGTCTACTCTACTGCTACAATCCTTGGCTGATCTGCTCGTGTTGGAGATCCTGTCTGCTGTGTGTGTGTGGGAGCGACGCAAGTTACTCTAAGCACAGTGTTGGCAGCAGAGAGGAATCTGCTGCCAATTAGTTGCATTCTTTGTATCTTTTGTTCCTTGGCTTTCGTTTTGTTTATACCCAGGCTGAAGCAAGCAGTTTGTTTTTACCCGGATTAAACTCCGGTTTAATCCGGTTTATCTTTTGAACATTTACTTTTGTCCCTTTTTGCTCCTAAAGGCAAAAACTGCCTGGCCCTTGTGTTTTACGGGCATTTTTGAGTTCTGTAATCTAATAAACTCTGTTACTTTGAATCTTGTGGCGTTCTGTCCTTGACACTGATATTATTATTATTGCATTTATTATTTTACCCTATTTATTATTACATGTATTATTTCCCTGTATTTATTATTATTATTACATGTATTATTTTACTCTATTCTTATTAAAAGGATACATAAACACATTGACATTGAAGAAGATGAGAATCATGATTGGATCAGAGTTGGACAGTTTTATCTTAAATTTGAGCTTGATGTAAATATTCAAAAACATTTAACCTACGGATGCCTCAATTAATGTAATGTTATTGGTATCTATTTTTATTTCTGAAATTTCCCACCCTCAGCTTATACTTGAGTTAATGTTTTCCCAGTTTTTTTGTGGCAAAATTAGGTGCCTTGGCTTATATTTGGGACAGCTTATACTCGAGTATATACTGTGTGTTTATGTTTTAATTGCTTTATGTTTTAATTGACTGACTGTATGTTTTTTAATATGCCGAGGAGATAGGGTGAGATATATATATATATATATATATATATATAATTATTATTATCTTTAAAAACCCTGAAAATCCCTTACCTAGATGACACTCAAAAATCTTATTTTTCCATGACATGTTCTGCCTGACATTTGCTCTTTGCGCACAATATAAGGTCATGCAAATAATGATTTGGCTTGCTGGATAATGCATACGTGGGATGAACTATGAACATGTCACCCGAGGATAGTGCATACATGGAACAAACTATGGACACTTCACCTGATGTGATGAGCAATGTGTTATATAAGTTACAAGGCAACTATGCAGGTCCAAAAGGATTATAATAGTCAGCAAATTCCGTTTGCTGACTTTCTGCGCATGCTTGTGAAAAATTGTATAAATAGGAAAGCCACTACAGGCAAGGGGTGGCATTGGGTTTTCTGGGCATTAGCTAACATTGTCACCTGCTCTTGGCCAAAAGTAAACAGACCTCACAACCTGAGGATGCCTGCCATAGATATGGGTGAAACATCAGGAAAGAATGCTTCTGGAACATGGCCAGACAGCCCGAAAAACTCACAGCAACCCCATATTCCCTCACTTTATTACCTGAGGATGCACCCTGGCTTGCGGGTCCGTTTGTCTTCCTCTTTGGGGCCACCATTCCCGAAAGCTGGGCTTTGTGGGTCAGGTTGCCCACACTCCTCTCCCAGCTTTCCACCTTCTGCCTCTTCGCTGGAGGCTCAGGGTTCTGGGAAAGGAAGCGCAGGATTAAGTCGTGGGGTGCAGTGGTTTTGGATATACAGTGATACCTTGACTTAAGAGTTTAACCTGTTTTGTGACCAAAGCAAAGCAAATTTTCGCACTGAAATGCTATAAACTTAGGGTGAGCTCCCGCTGTTAGCCCCAGCTTCTGCCAACCAAGCAATTCGAAAACATGCCAATATGAGTAGATCAATAGGAAGGTAACAATGCTCCCCTGCATGTTAATACCTACCTCCTGTAGGATATCTGTTGGCTTTGCTTTTGTCAGAGGTTTCGCAGGCGCCAGAGCCCGGTCCTCGTCCGAATCGGAGTCTTCCAGCAACCGCCTGCTCTGCGCTTGCTCCAACATCTCTCTGGACATGAGAGAGCAGAATAAAAGCTTTAAGATGCAGCATTGCAAGCGGGTGAGGGAGACAATTTGGTCCTCCCAGGGAAGGGTGATAATAAGATGGGAAAGTTTTGTATTTATTTTTTACATTGTTTGGTATTTATTTATTTACATTTACCCTTCTCACCCCAAAGGGAACTCTGAGCAGCTTACAAATTATATGTACATACAATATATTATATTATTAGCATAGCACAATATCAGCATTATATATTACTATATTGTACTATTATTAGTAATATTACATGAAATATATAATATTATAATGCATTATTATTAGTATTATTTTGTATTACCTTATAATATTCTCAATACTTTATATAATATATTATAATATATTATGTTATATTGTAAATAGATTTTAGATTTTCCAATAAGCCTTTATTTGGCATATACAAATATCAAGACAGTGTAAAATGCAGAATATACAATAGAAAAACAAAAGAAAAACTTCACGATTGTCATACATTCAATTTGCAGACATTGTTTAGAAACCTTGCCACTGTGAAACAAGTTAAAATCTTGGGAATTTCAAAGCATGACTACTTTGTCTGGCTCTGATTGGTGTTTCATAAAATTTATAGCTTGGAGTAGCAAGCTTGATCTTGGTTCCTGGTTTATATATATATATCTATATATATAAAAGGGTAATGAAATTTCAGCCTAGGACAAAACAACAAAACTACACATCCCAGAAACACTAAACTTGGCAGCACAACCCCTCATCCATGCCTCTACGTTCATACAACAAAAAGAAAAGAAAAATAAAGTCCTAATTAGAGGGAGAGGAATACTTGTTTTTATCCAATCGCTGCCAGTTAGAAGGCTAAGCTCCGCCCACTTGGTCTCCTAACAACCCACTCAGCCCAGGGGACAGGCAGAGTTAGGCCTCACTTAGGCCTCTTCCACACTGCCTATAAAATACAGATTATCTGATTTTAACTGGATTATATGGCAGTGTAGACTCAAGGCCCTTCCACACAGCTATATAACCCATTTATAATGGACTTAATGTCAGGGAAAAACTTTTACCCTTTACCTTAACTACGACCAATTTCTCAATACTTTATTTCCCATACCACCAGACTTCGCCACAGCAACGCGTGACCGGGCACAGCTAGTATGTATATACAGTATATGTATATGTATGTATCTCACTTATCCAACATAAATGGGCCGACAGAACATTGGATAAGCAAATATGTTGCATAATAAGGAGAGATTAAGGAAAAACCTATTAAACATAAAATTAGGTTATGATTTTACAAATTAAGCACCAAAACATCACATTATACAACAAATTTGACAGAAAAAGTAGTTCAATACACAGTAATGCTACGTAGTAATTACTGTATTTATGAATTTAGCACCAAAATATAATGATTTATTGAAAACACTGACTACAAAAATGCGTTGGATAATCCAGAACGTTGGATAAGCGAGTGTTGGATAAGAGAGACTCTACTGTATTAGCACAGTATACCATTATACTGTAATATTATTAGTAACATTACGTATAATATATAATAGAGTATATTTTATTTATTTATTTATTTATTTACATCATTTATATTCCGCCCTTCTCACCCCGAAGGGGACTCAGGGCGGATCACATTACACATATTAGGCAAACATTCAATGCCTTTTTAATACAGGACAAAGACGAACAACATAGCTCCAAGCGGGCCTCAAACTTATGACCTCCTGGTCAGTGACTCATTGCTCTCCCGTCTGCGCCACAGCCCCGGGCTAATCAATTTTATAATGTATTATTATTAGTATTGTATTGCAATACATTATAATATTATTATCAATATTATATATACAATATATTATATAAGCAATATATTATATTATATTATATTATATTATATTATATTATATTATATTGTAAATAAATTCCATGTCCTCCTCTCCTTGCACTGACAAAATCCAAAAACTAACCAACGTGACACTTGGATTCCTGCTATTTCCTCGTTGCTGTACAGCTTATACGTGATGCCGGATATATAGAATACGTTTGGATAATACGTATGGAAAGACCCACAAAAACCAGAAGACAGGAAGAGAAGAGCCAAGGTCCTCAAACTTTTTAAACAGAGGGGCAGTTCACAACAACAACAACAATAATAAAAATAGAGCTGGAAGAGACTGCTTGGGCCATCTAGTCCAACCCTTTTCATTCTGCCTTCATGCAGGGAAAGCACAATCAAAGCATCCCCAACAGATGGCCATCCAGCCTTAACAACAACAACAATGATGATGATGATGATGATGATGATGATAATAATAATAATAATAATAGAGCTGGAAGAGACTGCTTGGGCCATCTAGTCCAACCCCTTTCATTCTGCCTTCATGCAGGGAAAGCACAATCAAAGCATCCCCAACAGATGGCCATCCAGCCTTAACAACAATAATGATGATAATAATAATAACAATAGAGCTGGAAGAGACTGCTTGGGCCATCTAGTCCAACCCCTTTCATTCTACCTTCATGCAGGGAAAGCACAATCAAAGCAGCCCCAACAGATGGCCACCCAGCCTTAATAATATTAATATTCATAATAATAATAGAGTTGGAAGGAACCTCTAAAGACAATCGTCAGGCAAAAGCACAATCAAAGCAGCCCTGACAGATAGCCATCCAACAATAACAACAATTAAAATACCATAATAAATAGGGTTGGAAGAGACCCCTTGGGCTATCTAGTCCAACCACCGCAGGAACCTTACTTCATTTCCAGCTCGTCCTCCTCGGCCTCCCACTGTTTCCGCCGCTCTTCGCTGTCCTTGTACTGCTGCAGCATGGCTTCAAAGTCCACATCGGCCTGGCGCTGGTTGAGCTCCTTCAGCTCCTGAAGGTTCTCCAGGACTTCCATCTCCAGCTTGGAGTCCTTGGTCCTGTTCTCCAAAACCTTGCGCATTCAAGGGGAGGCAACAGCATGAATAGCGTTGAGAAAACGTCGAGAACGTGATCCAGGCTTTGACAATACACCAAAGGGCTGTTTATAATCATTATTATTATTATTATTATTATTATTATTATTATTATTAATAATAAGAAGAAGAAGCAGTCAAAGAAGAACATGCCCTGGCAGAATATGTAAAGCAAAGTGAAGAACCTGCTTTGATTGAAGTCCAAAATCAGAAACTCCTCAAAACACGGCAGACAAAAAATCAGTACAAGAAAACCGCACTACAAACTAGAGCAGACAGCTGGCACAACAAAACATTGCATGGAAAGTTCCTTGACAAAATTGAAGGAAAAGCTGACAAGGAGAAGACCTGGCTCTGGCTCACGAATGGGACCCTGAAGGAGGAGACAGAAGGCCGGATCCTTGCAGCCCAGGAGCAAGCCATCATTATCATTATTATTATTATCATTATTATCCAGCTTTCCCTTTCTAAAAAGAAAAAACTAAAAGAGGTTATTATTATTATTATTATTCAGCTTTCTATGTCTAAAAATACTCAAAGCAGCTCACAACAAAAGCAGGCGCGATGTTACTCCTGTGTCACTATAACAATATAATAATATATAATACTAATATTATGTTATACTATGACTATAATGTATATACATATGTTGATAGGGGAGCTTACAAGTTATATGTACATACAATATATTATATTATTACCCCCTTTCCCCGAAAATAAGACATCCCCAAAAAATAAGACCTAGTAGAGGTTTTACTGAATTGCTAAATATAAGGCCTCCCCCGAAAGTAAGACCTAGCAAAGTTTTTGTTGCATGCCCGGCGCCCACCAAACAAAACACCATAGCATGCAGGATTGGTAAATGTACATACCAGTTGTATATGGAAATAATGGTAGTAACAAGAAATTCTTGACAGGAGTCACAGTTTGTGTTGGTTTGTTATGACAATTACTGTACAGTATAGAATAAATGTTCATTTTTTGTTCAACAATAAATGTGAATTCTTCTTCATGTAAAAATAAGACATCCCCTGAAAATAAGACCTAGCACATCTTTGGGAGCAAAAAATAATAAAAGACACTGTCTTATTTTCAGGGAAACACGGCAGCATAGCACAATATAAGCATAATATAAATATTACTATATTGTACTATACGACTATACTGCAGTATTATTAGTAATATTACATGTAATATATAATATACAATTAAAATGGTGCATTATTATATTGTATTACATTATAATATTTTATCAATATTATATGTACAGTAGAGTCTCACTTATCCAACGTTCTGGATTATCCAACGCATTTTTGTAGTCAATGTTTTCAATACATCGTGATATTTTGGTGCTAAATTCGTAAATACAGTAATTACTACATAGCATTACTGAGTACTGAACTACTTTTTCTGTCAAATTTGTTATATAACATGATGTTTTGGTGCTTAATTTATAAAATCATAACCTAATTTGATGTTTAATAGGCTTTTCCTTAATCCCTCCTTATTATCCAACATATTTGCTTATCCAACATTCTGCCAGCCTATTTATGTTGGATAAGTGAGACTCTACTGTATATATAATATATGCATAATATAAATACGACTATACTGCAATATTATTAGTATAATAATATTAATAAATACTCAAAGCAGCTCACAAAAAAAGCGGGAGTGTAGGCCCTCCTGCATTCTTGAGGCAACACCTGGATAGCTCTCCTCCAAGGAGGCCAGGGCTATTATGGGATGGAAACCGGGCATTAAAGGACCTCTCCTTCCATTTTTGCGGCCACCCAAAGTTAACCACCGATCACACCAAACTTTGAAAGATTTCGGCATAATTTTTGGGCAACCTGCCCCCAGTTGGAGAAATACCTTCATGGGATTGTTCAGCTCTTCGTCTTCTCGCTCTTTCTGCAAGCGCTTCTCTTCCTCTTCCAGCAGCTTCTCGGCCTGGAAGTTCCGGGTGGCCCCGTGCTCCATGGCGTAGTCCGTGTTCTCGGGGTCTGTCTGAGGAGACACACAAAGGGATGCACGTCAGGAGATCCCACCGGAACATTATTCAAGAATTCTCAAATTGTCTGAGTAGGCCTAATAGATCAATCTTTTCTTTCTTTGCACAAGAGAGGAGAGAAAAGACAAAAAGAGCCCTTTACTTTGAAAGTGATCTCTGCAAGGCAGCGGGTGCATTTGATGTAAAAACGGAAGATGGGGAGCCCCAGGTACGACTCGTTTTGAACCGTCTCCTTCCGGGCATTGAACTTCTTGCCCTTGTAGATGTATTCACCGCACGTCTTGCACCTAGATGGTTTAAAAGATCCAAACAATGAAGTCCGAACAAATAAGTAGAAAGCCGATCCAAACAATAGTCCCTAGGCTTTTTATCTCTTATTTATTATTATTATTAAAATTAGATATTATTATATTGTACTATATGACTATATTGCAATATTATTAGTAATATTACAAGTAATACAAATATGCAATTATAATAGTGTATTATTATTATCATTATTATTATTACATATTACCTCATGTTGAAAGGGGCCATCAACCGGACCACATATTGCCTGTCCTTTGGGAGTTTGAGCTTTGGGATTTTCGATGGATCGAAATCCGGAGGGTAGTATTTCTAGGGAAGAAAGAGAAACGGCATCAGTTTGAATAATAAACAACAACATGGTATATGTAATATAATATAATATATTGTGCTATGGTAATAATTTAATATATTGTATTGTATATACCGTACATGTAATATTGATATTATTATGAGTACAGTAGAGTCTCATTTATCTAACATAAACGGGCCGGCAGAACGTTGGATAAGCGAATATGTTGGATAATAAGGAGACATTAAGGAAAAGCCTATTAAACATCAAATTAGGTTATGATTTTACAAATTAAGTGCCAAAACATCAGGTTATACAACAAATTTGGCAGAAAAAGTAGTTCAATACACAGTAATGCTATGTAGTAATTACTGTATTTACGAATTTAGCACCACAATATCACGATGTATTGTAAACATTGACTACAAAAATGCGTTGGATAATCCAGAAGATTAGATAAGTGAGACTCTACTGTATTATACTGCATTACTTTATAATATTTTTATCAATATTATATGTATATCCAATATTTTAATTATTATTTATTATGGTAATTATATTGTATATTATAATCAATATACGGCAGCGTGGGCTCAGATAACCCAGTTCAAGGCAGATATTGTGGAATTTTCTGCCTTGATGACTGTGTGGAAGGACCCTAGGATGATCATATGGTGTGAATCTAATGCACATCCTCATTTCGGCAAGGTATTTTAGCCCAAAAAGGTGAGCATTATATTCGAGTAAATGTGGTATGTTGCCAAAACATAATTTGGCACCTGTAATGAAATATTTGTTTATTTACTACATTTATACCCCGCCCTCTCTCACCCCAAAGAGGACTCAGAGAGGCTTACAAGTTATATTTACATACAATATATTATATCATTAGCATAGCACAATAATAACATTATATACTACTATACTGCACTATCCCACTATAAAGTAAAGGTAAAGGTTTCCCCTGACGTTAAGTCCAGTCGTGACCGACTCTGGGGGTTGGTGCTCATCTCCATTTCTAAGCCGAAGAGCCGGCGTTGTCCATAGACACCTCCAAGGTCACATGGCCATTAGCATGACTGCATGGAGCGCCATTATCTTCCCACCGGAGCAGTACCTATTGATCTACTCACATTGGCATGTTTTCGAACTGCTAGGTTGGCAGGAGCTGGGGCTAACAGCGGGCGCTCACTCCGCTCCCGGGATTTGAACCTGGGACCTTTTGCTCTGCAAGTTCAGCAGCTCAGCACTTTAACGCACTTCGCCACCGGGGCTCCTATATATATACATATATTTTATATATATAATAACATATAATGTATAATATAATATAGTAGTATAATAATATAATATTAATAGAAGTAGGCTTTCCCTCACTCTCCCTGCATTTAAATGCCAGCCTTTCTCCCTTCTACTCACATTTAACACTTTTCTCTCCGACATCTTGCCTCTCTGCTGCTTCTCGCTTTTCTCCTCAGGACCGCTTCTTCGCTTTTACAGCTCCGCCCCGCCTCCTCTCTCCCCATTGGCCGTTGGATCTGTTTTCTACATCTCTATTGGTTGGCATTGCAGTCTGTTACTCATCTCCTCGTACTATTGGCTGAGGAGAGCGTCTGTCAAAAGCGTACGCTCCTCCTCAATTGCTGTACGTGAGGCTCTTCTCACGGCCACTTCCTCGCTTTAACAGCTCCGCCCCGCCTCCTCTCTCCCTATTGGCCGCCGGATCTGTTTTCCGCATCTCTATTGGTTGACACGGCAGTCTGTTACTCGTCTCCTCATACTATTGGCTGAGAAGAGCGTCTGTCAAAAGCGTACGCTCCTCCTCAACTACTATGTGAGGCGGTGTGTCCTTCCTAAAAGTGGCCCGATGCTGCGACGAAAGCTACCGCTCCTTTGGTTCCGGGATTAAAAGGAGTTGGGTTTTCTATGTGTGAGAATGTTCTGCGTTGAGTAATAATAATAATAATAGTAATAATAGTAATAATAATAGTAATAGTAATAATAGTAGTAATAATAGTAATAATAATAGCAATAATAGTAATAATAATAATAATAGTAGTAATAATAGTAATAATAATAGTAGTAACAATAATAGTAATACTGTAATAATAATAGTAGTAATAATAATAGTAATAGTAATAATAATAATAATAATAATAATAATAATAATAATAAATGTTGTCGAAGGCTTTCATGGCCAGAATCATTGGATTATTGTGCAGTTTCCGGGGTTTAAATCCATGTTCCAGAAGCATTCTCTCCTGACGTTTCGCCCACATCTATGGCAGGCATCCTCAGAGGTTGTGAGATATATATATCATCATCATCATCATCATCAATATCATTGCCATCATAACAACGATAATAACAGTCATAATTATTATTGTCATCATAGTAACAACAACAATATATTTTATTTTATTTAGAAGCATTCTCTCCTGACGTTTCGCCCACATCTATGGCAGGCATCCTCAGAGGTTGTGAGATATATATAATCATCATCATCATTATCATCATGATTAATATCATTGCCATCATAACAATAATTATTGTCATCACAACAACAAAAACAATATTATATTATACTAGCTGTGCCCGGCCACGCGTTGCTGTGGCAAAGTCTGATGGTCTGGGAAATAAAGTATTGAGGAATTGGTGGTAGTTAAGGTCAAGGGTAACGGTTTTCCCCAGACATTAAGTCCAGTCGTGTCTGACTCTGGAGGTTGGTGCTCATCTCCATTTCTAAGCCGAAGAGCCGGCGTTGTCCGTAGACTCCTCCAAGGTCATGTGGGATGACTACATGGAGCGGCGTTACCTTCCCGCCGGAGCAGTACCTATTGATGCACTCACATTTGCATGTTTTCGAACTTCTGGGTTGGCAGAAGCTGGGGCTAACAGTGGGGGCTCTCTCCGCTCCCCCAATTCAAACCTGTGGCCTTTCGGTCCAGAAGTTCAGCAGCTCAGCGCTTTAACACGCTGCGCCATCAGGGGATATTATTTCCTAAAGGTTGTGAATATACAATATTTCTGATTGGTTGTTTTTTTTGTTTGTTGGAGGCAAGTATGAATGCTGCAATTAGGAAAAATAATTAGGATGTAATGGCCTTGCAGCTTTAAAGCCTGGCTGTTTCCTCCCTGAGTGAATTTTTTGTTGGGAGGTGTTAGCTGGCCCTGATTGTTTCCTGTCTGGAATTCCCTTGTTTTCAGAGTGGTGTTGTTTGCGATATTTTATGTGCTTCTACTGTCTGTGGCCCTGAGAAAACAGGATTTGCCAGACTTTGATGATGGGAATACTTTGTTGGGAGGTGTTAGCTGGCCCCGATTGTTTCCTGTGTGGAATTCCCCTGTTTATTTACTGTCCTGGTTTTAGAGATTATATTGTTCTGCATTATTCTATCCCAGTAATTATTTCATATTAAAGAAGAATCTCACTTATCCAACATTCGCTTATACAATGTTCTGGATTATCCAACGCAGTCTGCCTTTTCATAATCAATGTTTTTGTAGTCAGTGTTTTAAATTCATTGTGATATTTTAGTGGTAAATTTGTAAATACAGTACAGTAGAGTCTCACTTATCCAACATAAACGGGCCGGCAGAACGTTGGATAAGCGAATATGTTGGATAATGAGGAATTAAGGATAACCCTATTAAACATCAAATTAAGTTATGATTTTACAAATTAAGCACCAAAACATCATGTCAGACAACAAATTTGTCAGAAAAAGTAGTTCAGTACACAGTAATGCTATGTAGTAATTACTGTATTTATGAATTTAGCACCAAAATATCACGATATATTGAAAGCATTGACTACAAAAATGCGTTGGATAATCCAGAACGTTGGATAAGCGAATGTTGGATAAGTGAGACTCTACTGTAAATACTACATAGCATTACTGCGCATGGAACTACCTTTTCTGTCAAATTTGTTGTATAATATGATGTTTTGGTGCTTAATTTGTATAACAATTACCTAATTTGATGTTTAATTGGCTTTTCCTGAATCCCTTCTTATTATCCAACATATTCACTTATCCTGCCAGCCTGTTTACGTTGGATAAGTGAGACTCTACTGTATATTTCTAATCTTATATTATCTGCTCAGAACTGGATTATATAAGGCCTCTTTTGCACAGCTGGATAAAATGCACACTGAAGTGGATTATATGGTAGTGTGGAGTCAAGATAATCCAGTGCAAAGCAGATAATATACGATTATAAATGGGCTATATAGCTGTGTGGAAGGGCCTTGAGTCTACACTGCCATATAATCCAGTGCAAATTAGATAATCTGTGGAAGAAGCCTAAGTGAGGCCTAAGTCTGCCTGTCCCCTAACTGAAGCCTGGCTGTCCCTTGGTTGCTAGGCAACCAAGTGGGCAGAGATTAGCCCTCTAAACTGGCAGCAATTGGATAAAAACAATTATTGCTCTCCCTCTAATTAGGACTTTATTTTTCTTTTCTTTTTGTTGTATCAACCTTGAGGCGTGGATGATGGGTTGTGTTGTCAAATTTTGAGGTTGGGGGGCCTGTACTTTTGTTGTTTTGTGAATTGCCGTGATGCCATCACTCTTTTATATATATAGATTATATTATATTATATTGTATTGTATTGTATTGTATTGTATTGTATTGTATTGTATTATATTATATTATATTATATTATATTATATTATATTATATCTATATATATAAAAGATTATCTTGACTCCGCACTACCATATAATCCACTTCAGTGTGCATTTTATCCAGCTGTGCAAAAGAGGCCTTATATAATCCAGGTTTCAGTTAGGGGACAGGCAGATTTAGGCCTCACTTAGTCTTCTTCCACAGATTATCTAATTTGCACTGGATTATATGGCAATGTAGACTCAAGGTCCTTCCACACAGCTATATAACCCATTTATAATCTTATATTATCTGCTTTGCACTGGATTATCTTGACTCCACACTGCCATATAATCCACTTCAGTGTGCATTTTATACAACTGTGAAGAAGGGGCCTCATGTAATCCAGTTCTAAGCAGATAATATAAGATGATCAATATACAGTAGAGTCTCACTTATCCAACATAAACAGGCCGGCAGGATAAGTAAATATATTGGATAATAAGAAGGGATTCAGGAAAAGCTGATTAAACATCAAATTAGGTAATCGTTATACAAATTAAGCACCAAAACATCATATTATACAACAAATTTGACAGAAAAGGTAGTTCCATGCGCAGTAATGCTATGTAGTAATTACAGTAGAGTCTCACTTATCCAACACTCGCTTATCCAACGTTCTGGATTATCCAACGCATTTTTGTAGTCAATGTTTTCAATATATCGTGATATTTTGGTGCTAAATTCATAAATACAGTAATTACTACATAGCATTACTGCATATTGAACTACTTTTTCTGCCAAATTTGTTGTCTAACATGATGTTTTGGTGTTTCATTTGTAAAATCATAACCTAATTTGATATTTAATAGGCTTTTCCTTAACGCCTCCTTATTATCCAACATATTCGGTTATCCAACATTTTGCCAGCCCACTTATGTTGGATAAGTGAGACTCTATTGTACTGTATTTACAAATTTACCAGTAAAATATCACAATGAATTTGAAACACTGACTACAAAAACATTGATTATGAAAAGGCAGACTGTGTTGAATAATCCAGAACATTGTATAAGCGAATGTTGGATAAGTGAGATTCTACTTTGATATGAAATAATTTCTAGGATAGAATAATGCAGAACAATATAATCTCTAAAACCAGGACAGTAATAAAGAAATAAAGAAAGTAAATAAAGCAAGGAAATTGGAAATTCCACAAAGGAAACAATCAGAGCCAGCTAACACCTCCCAAGAAAGGATTCTTCCAGAAAGGAAGCTGAGAAGGCAGTGAAGCACTATGTATTACCAAAGTCATTATTATTACTATCATTACTATCCTTACTATTATTATTATTATTATTATTATTATTATTATTATTATTATTATTATTGTGTTGCGGTCAACCGTGAAAATGAATACAATCTGGCTCCAAGTATTCAAAAACACTAAAATCAGAATATATAAAATTAATGTGGTATAATAAAACAGAACAATACAATCTCTAAAATCAGAACACTAAATAAAGAACAACACTCTGAAAATAGGGGAATTCCACACAGAAAACAATCAGGGCCAGCTAACACCTCCCAACAAAGGATTCCCATCATCAAAGTCTGGCCAATCCTCTGTTTTCTCAGGGCCACAGACAGTAGAAGCATATAAAATATCGCAAACAACACCACTCTGAAAACAAGGTAATTCCAGACAGGAAACAATCAGGGCCAGCTAACACCTCCCAACAAAAAAATCACTCAGGGAGGAAACAGCTAGGCTTTAAATCTGCAAGGCCATTACATCCTAATCATTTTTCCTAATTGCAGCATTCATACTTGCCTCCAACAGACAAAAAAAAAAAACAATCAGAAATATTGTATATTCACAACCTTTAGGAAATAATGTCCCCTGATGGCACAGCATGTTAAAGCGCTGAGCTGCTGAACTTCTGGACCGAAAGGCCGCAGGTTTGAATTGGGGGAACTGACAGAGCCCCCACTGTTAGCCCCAGCTTCTGCCAACCCAGAAGTTCAAAAACATGTAAATGTGAGTACATCAATAGGTACTGCTCCGGTGGGAAGGTAACGCCGCTCCATGCAGTCATCCCACATGACCTTGGAGGAGTCTACAGACAACGATGGCTCTTCGGCTTAGAAATGGAGATGAGCACCAACCCCCAGAATCAGACACGACTGGACTTAATGTCAGGGGAAAACGTTTACCCTTTACCTTAAGTACCACCAATTCCTCAATACTTTATTTCCCATACCACCATTCTTCGCCACAGCAACGCGTGGCCGGGCACAGCTAGTTATATTATATTATATCACTAGCTGTGCCCGGCCACGCGTTGCTGTGGCTGAGTCTGGTGGTGTTGGTCAGTCTACATTAGGTTGTATTGATGCTGTGACCTCCACCTTCTTTATACTCACATTAGTCGTAGTATTTGAAGTCTGTTACCTTCTTCAATTTTTGTGTTGATTGATAATTGCTTGAGATCCCTGTTGTCTTTGGTTTGTTGTTAATTGTAATGTCTGATTCTGCTGAGTGCGGTTTATATTTTTATTGTGGTACAATAGTCTTTCTTTTTTTTTTTGCCTGTGTAGGTGTTTATTATTATTGTTGTTGTAGTGATTATGAAGGTTGGATGTTAGATGCTACTGTATTGTTTTTTGGAGGCCCAGTTTAGCACTGACTGGCCTCTCAGCCTCAGTGCCTGGCTGTTTCTTGCCTGTGATGGTGTTGATTCTTATTGTTGTTGTTGTTGTTGTTGTCATTGTTATTATTGTAATTGTTTTTTTGGAGGCCAAGTGTGAATGTAGGGATTGGGGAGGTGGATGAGTTGTGTTGTCAAATGTTGTATTTGTTATAGTCACAATGCGTTGTTGTGAGTTTTGTGGGTCTGGATTGTGGTTTTGTGGTGTGGTTGTGTTGTTACAACTGAGAGGCAAGGCTTTTGTGTTGCGAAGTTTTGTATTTCTGGGGCGTTTAGTTGTGTTGTTATAGTCACGATGCATTATTGTGAGTTTTGTGGGTCCGGATTGTGGTTTTGTGGTGTGGTTGTGTTGTTACAATCGGGAGGGAATGCTTTTGTGTTGTGTTGCCAAGTTTCGTATTTCTGGGGCGTTTAGTTGTGTTGTTATAGTCATGATGCGTTGTTGTGAGTTTTGTGGGTCCGGTGTGGTTTTGTGTTGTGGTTGTGTTCTGACAACTGGGAGGCAAGGCTTTTGCATTGTGTTGTCAAATTTTGTATTTCTGGGGCGTTTTGTTGTGTTATAGTCACGATGCGTTGTTGTGAGTTTTGTGGGTCCGGATTGTGGTTTTGTGGTGTGGTTGTGTTGTTACAACCGGGAGGCAAGGTTTTTGCGTTGTGTTGTCAAGTTTTATATTTCTGGGGCGTTTAGTTGTGTGCCAAGTTTCGTATTTCTGGGACGTTTAGTTATGTTGTTATAGTCACAATGCATTGTTGTGAGTTTTATGGGTCCGGATTGTGGTTTTGTGGTGTGGTTGTGTTGTTACAACCTGGAGGGAAGGCTTTTGCGTTGTGTTGCCAAGTTTCGTATTTCTGGGGCGTTAGTTGTGTTGTTATAGTCACGATGCGTTGTTGTGAGTTTTGTGGGTCCTGTGTGGTTTTGTGGTGTGGTTGTGTTGTTACAACTGGGAGGCAAGGCTTTTGCATTGTGTTGCCAAGTTTTGTATTTCTGGGGCGTTTAGTTGTGTTGTTATCGCATGATGCGTTGTTGTGAGTGTTGTGGGTCTGGATTGTGGTTTTGTGGTGTGGTTGTGTTGTTGTAACCTGGAGGCAAGCCTTTTGCATTGTGTTGCCAAATTTCGTATTTCTGGGATGTTTAGTTTTGTTGTTATAGTCACTGCGCCCGCAACTTTATCCTTTTATATATATAGATAATCACCATCATCATTATCACCATCGTCATTAATATCATTGCCATCATAACAACAACAACAATATATTTTATTTGTTAGCCACCTCTTCTCTCCTCAAGGTACAATATAGTTAAAATACATAACATAAGACCATTCAAAGACCATTAAAAGGCCACTTTTCTGCCAGTAGACCATTCGATCCCTCCCGGCAGATGGCCATCCAGCCTCATTGAAGGTTCATAGAGATATAAGGCTATAAAATTATAGAATCACTAGCTGTGCCCGGCCATGCGTTGCTGTGGCAAAGTGGTGGTGGTATTGGTTAAAAATTGTTGTGTAATTTTAATTTGATGTTATTTGTATTTTTTAAATTAATTTTATTGTAAGTTATCTTTTTATTTATTATATTTTATTATCTTCTTGTATTATTTTTAGTTATTTTCTGTTATTATAGTATTTTATTGTATTAATTTTTAAGTGTTTTTTATTATTTTTATTGGGTTGCTAGGAGACCAAGTTGGAGGAGCTTAGCCTTCTAACTGGCAGCAATTGGATAAAAGCAATTATTCCTCTCTCTCTAATTAGGACTTTATTTTTCTTTTCTTTTTGTTGTATCAACCTAGAGGCGTGGATGATGGGTTGTGTTGTCAAATTTCGAGGTTGGGGGGCCTGTAGTTTTGTTGTTTTGTGGGTCGCCGTGATGCCATCACTCTTTTATATCTATAGATAGTTAGAAGAGACTCCCAAAAGTCATCCAATGCTATTATTCCAGGCAGGAAGACACCATCCAAGCCCTCCAGACAGATGGCCTTCCAGTTATGATCCGTCACTCCAAGCTGTTCCAGAGGCTGGGGAACTCCAAGCGCTGTATTCGCCGTTGTCGAGAAAATCCTTGGCTGCCACTTGGACGTAGTACGTTGCTCCGGAACGGATCCCGGTCAAGACGAAGGAGGTTTGCTCTGTCGGCCTGATCTGAAAAGGTCACAGGGATCAGAACCACGGATTATTTACACCATTGAAGCCCTCCTGACAGATGACCATCCAGTCCAATGCTCTGCTACTTAGGATGATATCATGAAGCCCTCTCAACAGATGGCCATCCAGTCCAATGCCTTGCTATATAGGAAGATATGAAAGCCTTCCCGACAGATAGCCATCCAGTCCAATGCCCTGCTATGTAGAAAGATATCATGAAAGCCCTCCCGACAGATGGCCATGCAAATGGCTTTCAAAGGCCCAACTCTGAATTAACTTAACAAGGGGGTGGTTTTTTTTCTCACCGACTTTCGGCCGTGAGATCCCTCCCGCCAATAACGGATTGTGTATTTCAGCGGGAAATATTCAGGGAATCTCCATGAAAGAGGCGGCTTCCATTCCAAAAGGAGTTTCTTCTTCTCGCCTCGGATTGGGGAGACCGTCACTGCTTCCGGAGGGTCGGGTTTGACTAGGAAAACAACAGAATAAAGGTGAATTCTCCCCAATCCTCTCTAGTATGTTCAGTTGCTGATCAATTCCTCTGTTTATATTTTCACTTTAGATAGAGTATTACTTTATATACTTTATTTATATACCTATACATATAAAAGGGTAATGAAATTTCGGCCTAGGACAAAACAACAAAACTACACATCCCAGAAACACTAAACCTGGCAGCCTCATCCATGCCTCTACGTTCATACAACAAAATGAAAAGAAAAATAAAGTTCTAATTAGAGGGAGAGGAAGAATTGTTTTTATCCAATTGCTGCCAGTTAGAAGGCTAAGCTCCACCCACTTGGTCTCCTAGCAACTCACTCGGCCTACGGGACAGGCAGAGTTCGGCCTCACTTAGGCCTCTTCCACACTGCCTATAAAATACAGATTATCTTATTTTAACTGGATTATATGGCAGTGTAGACTCAAGGTCCTTCTGATAGCGGAGACCCCCCGCTTTTAAATTCATCTGACCTGCTGCGGGGAGTTCCACAGATCCGGATCACCAATGGAGCGGGAGAGTGTGCGGACCACAACAAATTATTATTGATTTCTTTTATCACTTCCCCCCCCCCAACCCTAACATTGTAACCAATCCCCCAATAAAAGTATCCCCTTTTATCTTGAAACTCTCTCCAGTGGTTACTTTGTATCCCTTTCTCTGACTCCTGCATGGAAAACCTCTCTCCTTTTTTCCACTAACCCAGCCGCCGTTCCAACCCTGGCGGGGAGCCTTCCGCGCTCTCCCTGCCATTGAGTAACATAGGGGACGGAACAATTTGACCCATAACTTTCTCAAAAATATTCCAGGCATGCCTATCTTTTATATTTAACACTTTTTAAGACCCCTGGTTCTGGGACAACCAACAGCGCCTGGATTGGTCCATTCTAAAACTTCGAAACAGCTGACTGTCAAAAAGCCAGTTCCAATTGCTCTTTGCAGCCCCGCGCCACTTCTCGGCTCTCGCGGCTGGCAGGAAGCCTTTTCGGGGACACAAGTTTCTCCCAGGGCTACTGGTAGGGGGCTGCCATTCCCTGGGAGAGAAATGTAGTTTCTTCAAGGACCAGCTGCGATCCCCAAAATTGCAAAGACTCCCAGGCGGACTTCTTCGGTTCGTTCATTCATTTTTATGAATGAACAGGATTCCTCATTCATATACTCTTGTTGGACTCCCAAGGACAGAAATCAACCTGAACTGCTTATGAACTATATGCTTATATGTTTATGAAATATTGGAATCAATTCTTTATTAACTGTTTAGCCAGATGTAACTTGGTCTATGGGTTCCCTGGAAGACCCCCAGACTCATATATTCCCCTTTTATATATGTTATATTATAGAAAAACCTGGGTTTTTTTCCTTCCCTTTAAAACCGGAGGGAATCTGAATTCTCTCCTTGTCCTTAGACAAACCGCGATATTGAATTGCCTACCCCCAGCATGCATTTTCATTCGTAACTCACTCAATTTTGCACCAAGAATCACTCCAATTCATATTTATGACTAAAATCGCCTAATCTTTAAAATACAACCAACAGAGATCATTTTTGACCATTTTTTCTCTGATCATCAGCTGATTGTCAAACTGCGTTCTTTGCCTAAATAGCCTCCCGCTTTGCGCTATTAGCGTAGGAATGGAAAATAAGCTATAAATGTTAATATTTAGTACTTTTTTCGGTAATTTTGGGTGGAAATGGATAAGATATGATTCTCTATATTCCCTAGTATGTTTTAATTAATAAAGGCATAGCCTGAACTCTAGTTAACCCCGGAAATTCCTGCCTTCCCTCACCCTAGATTCTGGGCTTCACACATATAAGAAGGTAAACTGTCACCATAAAGATTTAATCTATGCTGCATCTGCATGGCCCATAGCCAGAGATTGACCCCCCTAGATCGGAGCAGTCCCCGGGGTGAAAAAATCTCATCTGGTAATATTGATCACAATCCCATCCTGGACCCCTGGGGAGCCAAAGGAAAACTTCCCGCTGGTCCTGCCACCATAATCCCATAGTGTCGATATTTGCTGTCATCTCCGTCACACCTTAAGGTGTTCATGAACTGTGTACGTGCGTAAAGGACCCCGGACATCCCAAATGACCCTATTCAAAACAGCGATAATCTTAAGATTATCTTAGAAGGCGCTAGCCTTGGGTAATCACTTTGCATAAGATAACTCCAAATGAGTCATTCACCAGAACCCATTGTCTAGCTGACTCCCGCCTTCCGCAACCTGATTGGCCCTGGTAGAGGCGAAGGTTGTTCTTCATTGGCCAAGGTGCGGGGCGGGAAATCAAGCTCCCGCCTAGTGCGGCGCCCTCGACCTATCAGCAGCCAGATGGGCGGAGGGACAGGGCGGGAGATTCAAGCAGACTTCAAACTTAGAAATGTATAAAATGGATTTATTTTCATCAAAATGTTACATCTCGCATGTCGATCTATCGCAGCGGATGTCCTTTTCAGCTGAATTGCTTTAATAAACGCCTTGGCAGTTTTTCCTTCAACTTGGCAGAGTCTTTTCCTTTCGGTCTCAGGTAAATGTATATTCCGGGTTATTTTCTGCTTCCCTGACGGCTCGCCAAGGTTCATTCTCTCATCGGAGGAGCGGTCGGATCTCCCTCACAGGGCAGATCCCTGCTCTATCGCGGTCTCGATAACACTTCTGTGGTCGAACCAAGGCAACCACCTGCGTTTAGCCTGATTTGACCTGCAGCCGTGAGTTCCGCAGGTTTAGAAGGAACCATGCTGAAATTAATCCGGCCGTACACACATGCCCCAACAGCAGTTTAAAGAATGACCGAGACCTGACCTTGGAATTAAATGGACATGTTGCAACACACCCCAGAGGGAGATAATTCCTCACATCAGGAAACTGTCAGATTCCCCTTGCATGGACAATAGATTAGGTTTTTTCCCCATTAAGACATTGGAGCAGGGCCATCTTTTGGGAAATCAGCCGTCCGGATTCTGGGACCACTTAACAACAGGGACAATATCACCTCGGTTATCAACATGGACATGACACCTTTAAAAAAAAAATACAGCCTATCTGACTCACCACGGTCTGGTAGAGCCTTCCAGACAAAAATGTATATTGACACCCCAAGAAGCAGTCTAGAAACCCCTTCTGGACATTTACTCAATGACTCAATCATAATTCCTCATTAATCCCCGGCAAATCCATTGTTCCTAGATACAGAGGACGAGGAAGAGCCATTCTCCCCCTGGCTGCCAGTCAGAAGGGTAGGCCCGCCCCCTTCATGTCATAGCAACCACCTCAGCCACAATGGTGCCCGGGGGGACAGACTTCTTCGACACTGACTATAAAATACAGGAAATAACATATACTAACTACCACCAATTCCTCAATACTTTATTTCCCATACCACCACAATGCATGGCCGGGCACAACTAGTTATTTTATATTATTTTATATTATTTTATTATTTATATAATTTTTGTAGTATTACTATATATTGTTATTATTTTATATTATTGTTTGTTTGTTTATATTTTGGCCCCCAATCGGGTCAAAAAATATCTCTGAAAAGTTCTTCCTCTTAAGCTGATTCAATGTATCTCCCTTCGTACTACAAAGTCCCAAAACCAGGGAAAAGACATCGTCCCAGTGAGCTACACGGATGTACATTTGTGATTAGCTCTCTTTGGCTAAAGACTTGAAAGAACTACAACTCCCAGGGCAGCTAATGTGGTATCAAACCCATTCAAACTCATCCGAATCAACCCAAAGTAATCGAACTCACGGATCTGCTCCAGGAAGATGGGAAAGAGGCGCGTCGCCGACCCCAAAGGGTTTGCGGCCGTCACATTGAGCACATAGGGATCGATGGTGAACATCTGGATGTTGGGGATGGAGCAGAAGTTGGCCTCGGCGACGGACAGGATGCATTCGTATTCTTGACCTTCCAGGCCATGCCTAGTATGCAGAGAGGCACAGGGTTAGCATGAGATTTCTGTCAGAGTCATGGTTTGTGTTTGTTCACTCATTGTTTAAAGCAAGTGTGTGCAATGCTTCGGTAAGCATTCCAGTAGAGGTGGGTTTTTTTTCGCAGACGGCCAATTCTCTCACTCCAGAAGCAACTCAAGTTGCTCCTGACACGGAAAAAAAAAGTAGAGGTGGTTAAACGCATAGAGTTAGGATTTACTGCTAGATTGACATTTAGTAGCTTTTGTTATGGAAAGGAATGTGGGCAGTGACAAGTTTTACTGATAAGTTTCTTCACCGGTCGCCATTAATCTTGCCGGACATATGTGTTTGTGTCTCCGGCTGCACTTGTGTATATAGCTACTGTTGTAACCCAGCAGCCACAGGCTAGCCAGAGTCAAGATGAGGAAGGGGATTTTGGATTTCAGATTCAAGAGCCAGCAGTGTCAGAAGTTGATGGCTGGAGAATTGCAGTTTGAGCAGAATGAACTGTTGACCCCAGAAACTATAGATTTCCCATGGGAAATAATGAGCGAGAGAATTCTCAAGTCCTGGTTAATGAGCGGGAGAGCTCAGCTCCATCTCAGGTGCAAGATAATGATAGTATAAGCATTGATTTATCTAGGAAGGACCGTCTATCTTGGAGGGGTTCTCAGGTCCGAAGACTGGGCTGCTTTTAAATGTGTGTTTTGCAGATAGCTCTTTGTCAAAGCAAATCCTCGCTTCATCTGTGTGGATGTTCTCGTTTCATGCCTAAGAAGAGTGTTCTTGGATCTTTGTATTTTTGGGCCTTTGGTTCTTGGGATCTACTGCCTTGTTTTATGGATTATTACTATTGACTATTGCCTTGCCTCATGGATTATTAGTTTTGCTGAGTTTTATGGACTTATAGACCTTTCATGACTTATGATGTATTTGGATTCTTATTGACTTTCCTTGCAACTTTGAAAACCTTTTTCAACTGCCTGCTTTGATTTATATTACTGCTTTGCTTAATAAACTTACAAAAGACTTCCTTCTGTGTCTGACTGGATATCTATAGCAAGGTGAACTATTCTGAGGTGCGACAGCTACAAATTAGAGCAATAAAAGTTCTGAACTGCCGGGCCCGGCAGACAGCTATGTTTGTTTATGCATCTAAGCAGATGCTAGATTGCCAACAGAGGGGAGATTGAGATGGAGAGCTGTGTGTGTCTCAATTCCACCCTCACAATGACAATGTCCTGCCCTGACGCTGGCACAAATGGGGATTCCTGTTGGTGCATTTTGGTGAGTGTGTGAAATGTTGAATCAAGTGTTTTGCTGTTGGTGTTTTGCAACTGTGTATTCCGGCATGCTTTACAGCAGCACAAGGGTTAATCAAAAGCCAGCTTGATTGATAGGCTGCAGAGCCAATAGGTCAAGCCTTCCAGTTTCAACAGCTTGGACGGAACATTCGTCATCAGGAATGGAATGTGGGAGTCACCTGCTTGAGTGCTTCGCAGATGCTTGGCAAAGAGAGAGGACATGCTTTACCCTTGCTGGGGAAAGCATGAGTCCTAAGAGCGATGGACTTTGTAATTGTATATAGATGTATATAAACCACAGAGATCAGCAGAATTATGACTGTGTTGTCGTTTGTCAGTGCTGCTTTCGCTGGAGAGGAGTTGGTGAGAGTCCAGACTCACCGATAAATCAGGGTGTTTCGGTTTTAATTAACCCACCCTGACATGATTGAGACAGAGAGCTATGTGTGTCTCAATTCAACCCTCACGACGACAATTTCCTGCCCCAACGCTGCCACAAATGGGGGTTCCATCAATACTATGGGAAAGAAAATGAGGCACAAACTCAATCTTAATACCTGTAAGTGGAGAAGAAAACGGTGGGCAGGTGAGTCTCAGTTGGCAGAGCCCAATTGCAACTGGCCGCCGGATAACTGGCCGACCAGCATCGGACATCGGGCTTCTCAGGTGGGTCTGAGAAAAAAGAGACAGAAAAGACATTGGATTACACAAATCTATAAACAAGAAAGCAAAAACTTTGAGGCTTGAGTATGTTAGAGTGCAGAGGCCAATGCTAGGAGTTAGAGAAGACGTTGGGGCTTGAGTATGTTTGCAGAAGTCATGTTAGTAATTAGAAGACTTTGAGGCTTGAGTCTGAACCCAGTGTTAGGAGTTAGAGAAGTTGAGGCTTCATGTCTGTTAGAATACAGAAGCCAACGTTAGGAGTTAGAAGACGTTGAGGCTTGAGTATGTTAGAGTGCAGAAACCATGTTAATAGTTAGAGTACAGAAGTCATGTTAGGAATTAGAGAAGATGTTGTGGCTTGAGTCTGTTAGAGTACAGAAGCCATGTTAGGAGATTGAATACGTTGAGGCTTGAGTATGTTAGAGTGCAGAAGCCATGTTAGTAGTTAGAAGATGTTGAGGCTTGAGTCTATTAGAGTGCAGAAGCCAGGAGATGATAGAGTGAAGATGCTCCCAGGTATTTCCTTGTCTTTGGACTCACAACCCAGCTTCAGGTGGATCCTTCTCAGGGGCAGTCCGGCCTCTGAGTCCCGGCAACTGTACTCCCCGCTTTGTGCCAGAGTCACGTTCCGCAGGATCAAGCTTCCATCTTTCCTCGCCGCTTCAGGCACCGCTTTGCCGTTGAGGAACCATTGCGCTGCGGATGTGTTTCCCGAGATGGGGCAGAACAGGATCACTTGGGGGGCCCCGAGGTTGGCGTAATGCTGGGATACCGAGCCATCCATGGTCCCTATCAAAGAATAGGTCCCTATGAAAGAGACTCTCAATTAACCGGCACTTATAGTCGATACGTGATCAATATATTCCTCCCCATTTCCTACCTCTCTCTTCTTTGAGCAAAGTAGCATCTTCGCCCGAACTGGTTGACAGGAGGACTGCAAGCACCAACGTCCACAGCATCTTTGAGAGAAAGAATCACATAGAATCAGGGAGCTGTAGAAGGGAGCCCCAAAGGGCATCCAGTCCAACCCCATTGCGGGAAGGCACCATCAAAACACTCCCAAAAGATGGCCATCCAGCATCGTAGAGAAATGCATTGAGAAGTAGGTCTATAGAATCACAGAATCTCAGAGTTCAAAGGGACCTCCAAAGGCCATCCAGGCAGGAAGACACCATCCAATCCCTCCTGACAAATGGCCATCTATACAACCCCATAGGGAGTCATAGTTTCCAGACCTTTGATCCTTTGTTTGTTTATGTCCACCTTCCAGCTAGTCCATATCCTTTTTTGAATCGGAACTGGACACCATATTATTCCCGGTGACCAAAGCAGAAGAGGACTATGACTTCCACCGACTCCTATTGATGCCTAGACGCCTAGGATCGCATTGGCCCTTTTCGCTGCTGCATCACGCTCTCGGCTCTATTGTCAAGCCAAGTGTCACCCATCCTATATCTACCTAGTTCATTTTTTCTGCCTTGTCGCAATGCATTGAGGGAGCGGGCCCCGCTCTGAAATCTAGGAAAGCCATTGATAAACATACAACAATACAATTAAAAACTCACTTGAAGGAATGCGTTCCCCATCCCGGGCAAGGAAGGAGAAGAAGCGGCTGTCTCTTTCGCCCTGAGAAAGGCTGATTGTGTTGTGTTTTCTCACATCCTCAAAGCCGGGCTCGAAAAGTCCCTTCCTTTTCCATCCTGAGGGACAATTCCCGAAGGTCAGCTGCAACCTTTCAACTTGGAAATTCCTTTGCTGTCACAACACACAAACAAAGCCATTTCCCTCGAATGACACAACTGTAAGGCACGGATCCAAATGCGCCCAGGGACTTTGCCCCCACCCCACCCACCCCCCGGCATCACTGCCATGATAACAAACGCTGCAGGCATGTAATGTATGAGTAGAGAGGCTGGATCTACACAGCTTGAGATGAGTAGAGTCCTGGGAGTTGTCTCTTCAAAAACTATATTGCTTTGTACAACCCTCTTTAATAACAATCTACTTCCAAAGAAACTTGCGCCTCAACTTTTTTTTCTAACTCCTAACTCCTTCTAACTGTCCTCTGCCCTCTAACAGACTCATGCTTCAACATCTTCTTACTCCTAACACTGGCTTCTGCACTCTGACGGACTCATGCCTCAATGCCTTCTAACTCCTAACACTGGCTTCTGCTCACCAACAGATTTAAGCCTCAACGTCTTCTAACTCTGGCTTCTGCACTCTAACAAGCTCAAGCCTCAACGTCTTCTAACTCCTAACACTGGCTTCTGCACTCTAACAAGCTCAAGCCTCAACGTCTTCTAACACTGGCTTCTGCGCTCTAACAAGCTCAAGCCTCAACGCCTTCTATCTCCTAATGCTGGCTTCTACACTCTAACATACACAAGCCTCAACGTCTTCTCTAACTCCTAACTGGCTTCTGCCTTAGAACCGCAGGGATCAGCAGAATTATGACTGTGTTGTCGTTTGTCAGTGCTGCTTTCGCTAGAGAGGAGTTGGTGAGAGTCCAGACTCACCAATAAATCAGGGTGTTTCGGTTTTAATTAACCCACCCTGACATGATTGAGACAGAGAGCTGTGTGTGTCAATCTTAATACCTGTAAGTGGAGAAGAAAATGGTGGGCAGGTGAGTCTCAGTTGGCAGAGCCCAAGTGCAACAGGCCGCCGGGTAACTGGCCGACCAGCATCGGACATCGGGCTTCTCGGGTGGGTCTGAGAAAAAAGAGTCAGAAAAGACATTGGATTACACAAATCTATAAACAAGAAAGCAAGAACTTTTCCAAGGTAAACCCTTCAAGGAAACAAAGGCATGGACCAGAACAAGTAACTTGACTTGAATCATATATTCTCAGCAGAGACAGGAGAGCCATCCCATATATCTCGTCTGAGAGGTGTGAAGTCAACACTATTTAATTTAAGCCCGACCAAGTAGCCATGAGATCATGCCAGATGCACCTGGACTTCAAGGTCTTATCACAGATTGTCTCAGAGTGTCTAATTCATCTATTTTTCACTCCGTTCTTAAGCCTAATCTGGCTTCTCAGGAAAATTCCCTATCGGCCAAAGGCCGTTTCTCAAGATACCTACGACTTTCACTTTCCCCGGTTGCTTGCGAGTTAGCACAGAAATCCAAAACATCAGCCTCATCTGCCTGCAGTTCTCTCCTAACACTGACAGACTCTTTACTTTGAAACCAATCAAACCCCTCATCCTCTGAAAAGCCAGTGTCAGGAGATAGAAAACATTGAGGCTTGAGTCTGCTAGAGTGCAGAAGCCAGTGTTAGGAGTTAGAGAAGATGTTGAGGCTTGAGTCTATTAGAGTGCAGAAGCCATGACAGAAGATGGTGAGGCTTGAATCGGTTAGAGTGCAGAAGCCAGTATTAGGAGACAGAAGAGGTGAGGCTTGAGTCTGTTAGAGTGCAGAGGCCAGTATTAGGAGACAGAAGACGGTGAGGCTTGAATTGGTTAGAGTGCAGAAGCCAGTATTAGGAGACAGAAGATGGTGAGGCTTGAGTCGGTTAGAGTGCAGAAGCCAGTATTAGGAGACAGAAGACGGTGAGGCTTGAGTCGGTTAGAGTGCAGAAGCCAGTATTAGGAGACAGAAGACGGTGAGGCTTGAGTCGGTTAGAGTGCAGAGGCCAGTATTAGGAGACAGAAGATGGTGAGGCTTGAGTCGGTTAGAGTGCAGAAGCCAGTATTAGGAGACAGAAGATGGTGAGGCTTGAGTCGGTTAGAGTGCAGAAGCCAGTATTAGGAGACAGAAGACGGTGAGGCTTGAGTCTGTTAGAGTGCAGAGGCCAGTATTAGGAGACAGAAGACGGTGAGGCTTGAATTGGTTAGAGTGCAGAAGCCAGTATTAGGAGACAGAAGATGGTGAGGCTTGAGTCGGTTAGAGTGCAGAAGCCAGTATTAGGAGACAGAAGATGGTGAGGCTTGAGTCGGTTAGAGTGCAGAAGCCAGTATTAGGAGACAGAAGACGGTGAGGCTTGAGTCGGTTAGAGTGCAGAAGCCAGTATTAGGAGACAGAAGATGGTGAGGCTTGAGTCGGTTAGAGTGCAGAAGCCAGTATTAGGAGACAGAAGATGGTGAGGCTTGAGTCGGTTAGAGCGCAGAAGCCAGTATTAGGAGACAGAAGATGGTGAGGCTTGAGTCGGTTAGAGTGCAGAGGCCAGTATTAGGAGACAGAAGACGGTGAGGCTGTTACATTGCAGAAGGCATTATTAGAAAACTGTGAGACTTGAGTCGGTTGGAGTGTGCAGAGGCCAGTATTAGGAGACAGATGAGGCTTCTAACACTGGCTTCTGCACCCTAACAGACTCAAGCCTCAATGTTTTCTGACTACTAACACTGGCTTCTGCACTCTGACAGACTAAGCCTCAACGCCTTCTAACTACGAACACTGGCTTCTGAACTCTGACGGACTAAGCCTCAACGCCTTCTAACTACTAACACTGGCTTCTGCACTCTAACTGACGTAAGACTCAAGGTCTTCTAAATTACTAACATGGCTTCTACACTCTAACAAGCTCAAGCCTCAACATCTTCTGACTCTGGCTTCTGCATTCTAACAGACTCAAGCCTCAACATCTTCTGTCTCCTAACGCTGGCTTCTGCACTCCAACAGACTCAAGCGTCAACGTCTTTCTATCTCCTATCACTGGCTTCTGCAACAGAGTCAAGCCTCAACGTCTTCTCTCTCCTAACACTGGCTTCTACACTCTAACAGACTCAAGCCTCAACGTCTTCTGTCTCCTAAAACTGGCTTCTGCACTCCAACAGACTCAAGCCTCAACGTCTTCTCTCTCCTAACACTTGCTTCTGCACTCTAACAGACTCAAGCATCAACGTCTTCTATCTCCTAACACTGGCTTCTGCACTCCAACAGACTCAAGCCTCAACGTCTTCTCTCTCCTAACACAGGCTTCTACACTCCAACAAGCTCAAGCCTCAATGTCTTCTGTCTCCTAAAACTGCCTTCTGCACTCTTAACAGACTCAAGCCATCAATGTTTAACATTTACACAAATCACAAGCCTCTGCTAGAAAGTACAGAGAGTTTCATCTACACTGACGATCGTGCCATCACCACTCAATCAGAGAGCTTTGAAATGGTGGAACAAAAGCTCTCAGAAGCTCTTACTTTCTATTACAGGGGATACCAGCTCATTCCCCGTCCATCTAAATTGCAGGAAGTTTGGAGATGATAACCAAGCCGAACACAACAGAACATGGCCATACAGCTCGGAAAATGCACAACCCAAACACAGTGGCTTTATCAATATCTTTATTTCCGACGCATTTCTCCAAGCGGCCACATTTTTTAAAGCAGATAGATAGACATATAGAGTCGGAGAGTTGGAATGAGACACTCATCTATGCTAACAATTGTGCCATCACAGCTCAAGCAGAGAGCTTTGAAATGGTTGAACAGAAGCTCTCCAAAGCTCTTACTGATAGATAGATAGATAGATAGATAGATAGATAGATAGATAGATAGATAGATAGATAGATATAGATAGATATAGATAGATAGATAGATAGATAGATAGATAGATAGATAGATAGATAGATGGATGTTGTTTCAGGTTCAGAAAAAACGAATTCTTGGTTCCGCCTGTTAGAGGGTGGGATAACTGGCCTGATTGGCCACACCGCAGTGATTGCCAGCTCCTTTGACCAATCGCATGTAGCCCCCTTCGGCCCAGTTCTCCGTCCAGCTGCGGAAGAAACAGAAGAAGGAAAGTTTCAGTTAGGGAGCGTCTGCACTGTCGGATTAATGTGGATTAAAGGGCAGGATCCTGGGAGTTGTAGTTTGGCAGAGAAGGGCTAAGACATTGCGAAACGGTTCTGGCCGAGCTTACTTATTCGAACACATGTCCCTCTATGGACCTCTGCAGAGATTAAGATCTTTTGGGGAGGCCCTACTCTCAATCTCACCTCCATCACAGGTGCGACTGGTGGAGACGAGAGGCAGGGCCTTCTCAGTGGTGGTAGTAGTTAGAAGACATTGAGACTTGAGTCTGTTAGAGTGCAGAAGCCAGTGTTAGGAGTTAGAGAAGATGTTGAAGCTTATGTTAGAGTGTAGAAGCCAGCGTTAGGAGATAGAAGGCGTTGAGGCTTGAGTATGTTAGAGTGTAGAAGCCATGTTAGTAGTTAGAAGATGTTGAGGCTGGAATCTGTTAAGCGCAGAAGCCAGTGTTAGGAGATAGGAGATGTTGAGGCTTGAGTCTGTTAGAGGCCCGAGTATGTTAAGTGCAGAAGCCAGTGTTAGAAGGCATTGAGGCTTGAGTCTATTAGAGTGCAGAAGCCATGTTAGTAGTTAGAAGATGTTGAGGCTTGAGTCGATTAGAGTGCAGAAGCCAGGAGATGATAGAGTGAAGATGCTCCCAGGTGTTTCCTAGTCTTTGGACTGACTCACAGCCCAGCTTCATGCGGATCCTTCTCAGGGGCAATCCGGCCTCCGAGTCAAGGCAACTGTACTCCCCACTTTGTGCTTCAACATCTTCTGACTCCTAACACTGGCTTCTGCACTCTGACGGACTCATGCCTCAATGCCTTCTCCGAACACTGGCTTCTGTGCACCAACAGACTTAAACCTCAACGTCTTCTAACTCTGACTTCTGCACTCTAACAAGCTCAAGCCTCAATGTCTTCTGTCTTCTGGACTCTAACAAGCAAAAGCCACAACGTCTTCTAACACTGGCTTCTGCACCCTAACAGAGTCACGCCTCAATGTTTTCTGACTCCTAACACTGACTTCTGCACTCGGACGGATTAAGCCTCAACGCCTTCTAACTACTAACACTGGCTTCTGCACTCTAACAGACTCAAACCTCAACGTCTTCTGCCTCCTATCACTGGCTTCTGCACTCCAACACTCAAGCCTCAACGTCTTCTGTCTCCTAACACTGGCTTCTACACTCTAACAGACTCAAGCCTCAACGTCTTCTATCACTGGCTTCTACACTCTAACAGACTCAAGCCTCAACGTCTTCTATCACTGGCTTCTACACTCTAACAGACTCAAGCCTCAACGTCTTCTATCACTGGCTTCTACACTCTAACAGACTCAAGCCTCAACGTCTTCTATCTCCCAACACTGGCTTCTACACTCTAACAGACTCAAGCCTCAACGTCTTCTGTCTCCTATCACTGGCTTCTACACTCTAACAAACTCAAGCCTCAACGTCTTCTGTCTCCTATCACTGGCTTCTACACTCCAACAGACTCAAGCCTCAACGTCTTCTGTCTCCTATCACTGGCTTCTGCACTCCAACAGACTCAAGCCTCAACGTCTTCTGTCTCCTATCACTGGCTTCTGCACTCTAACAGATTCAAGCCTCAACGTCTTCTGTCTCCTATCACTGGCTTCTACACTCTAACAGACTCAAGCCTCAACGTCTTCTGTCTCCTAAAACTGCCTTCTGCACTCTTAACAGACTCAAGCCATCAATGTTTAACATTTACACAAATCACAAGCCTCTGCTAGAAAATACAGAGAGTTTCATCTACACTGACGATCGTGCCATCACCACTCAATCAGAGAGCTTTGAAATGGTGGAACAAAAGCTCTCAGAAGCTCTTACTTTCTATTACAGGGGATACCAGCTCATTCCCCGTCCATCTAAATTGCAGGAAGTTTGGAGATGATAACCAAGCCGAACACAACAGAACATGGCCATACAGCTCGGAAAATGCACAACCCAAACACAGTGGCTTTATCAATATCTTTATTTCCGACGCATTTCTCCAAGCGGCCACATTTTTTAAAGCAGATAGATAGATATATAGAGCCGGAGAGTTGGAATGAGACACTCATCTATGCTAACAATCGTGCCATCACAGCTCAAGCAGAGAGCTTTGAAATGGTTGAACAGAAGCTCTCCAAAGCTCTTACTGATAGATAGATAGATAGACAGATAGATAGATAGATAGATATTGTTTCAGGTTCAAGAAGGGTCCCTAATGATCACAATGCTACGTACTGGGCTTTACAGAATGAACCACTTGCAATGAAATAAGGGTCCACAAAGGTCACAATGCTATGTACTGGGCTTTGCAGAATGAAACAGTTGCAATGAAATAAGGTTCCACAAAGGTCACAATGCTGCATACTGGGCTTTACAGCATCAACCACTTGCAATGCAATAAGGTTCCACAAAGGTCACAATGGTACGTACTGGGCTTTAGAGATTCAACCGCTAGCAATGAGAAAAGGGTCCATAAAGAACTCATGCTACGTACTGGTCTTTGCAGAATTAACCTCTTGCAATGAAAGCAAGATCCAAATGAACAGAATTCCATGCACTGAGCTTTACAGTATGAACCACTTGCAATGCAATAAGGTTCTACAAAGGTCACAATGGTACGTACTGGGCTTTACAGAATCAACCACTAGCAATCAGAGAAGGGTCCATAATGATTACATGCTACCTACTGGTCTTTACAGAATGAACCTCTTGCAATGAAAGCAAGATCGAAATGAACATAATGCTTTGAACTGGGCTTTACAGAATGAACCACGTGCAATGAAATAAGGTTCCACAAAGGTCACAATGGTTCGTACTGGGCTTTAGAGAATCAACCACTAGCAATGAAAGAAGAGTCCATAATGAACACATGCTACGTACTGGGCTTTACAGTATCAACCACTAGCAATCAGAGAAGGGTCCCTAATGATCACAATGCTATGTACTGGGCTTTACAGAATTAACCACTTGCAATGAAAGTAGTATCCACAATGAACATAATGCCATGCACTGGGCTTTACAGTGTGAACCACTTGCAATGAAAGTAGGATCCACAATGAACATAATGCCATGCACTGGGCTTTACAGTGTGAACCACTTGCAATGAAAGTAGGATCCACAATGAACAGAATGCCATGCACTGGGCTTTACAGTATGAACCACTTGCAATGAAAGTAGGATCCACAATGAACATAATGCCATGCACTGGGCTTTACAGAATTAACCACTTGCAATGCAATAAGGTTCCACAAAGGTCACAATGGTTCGTACTGGTCTTTAGACAATCAACCACTAGCAATGAGAGAAGGGTCCATAATGAACACATGCTACGTACTGGTCTTTACAGAATGAACCTCTTGCAATGAAAGCAATATCGAAATGAACATAATACTTTAAACTGGGCTTTACAGAATCAACCATTTGCAATACAATAAGGTTCCACAAAGGTCACAATGGTATGTACTGGGCTTTAGAGAATCAACTGCAAGCAATGAGAGAAGGGTCCATAATGAACACATGCTACATACTGGTCTTTACAGAATGAACCTCTTGCAATGAAAGCAAGATCCAAATGAACAGAATGCCATGCACTGAGCTTTACAGTATGAACCACTTGCAATGAGAGAAGGGTCCATAATGAACACATGATACGTACTGGGCTTTACAGAATTAACCACTTGCAATGCAATAAGTTTCCACAAATGTCACAATGGTTCGTACTGGGCTCTACAGAATGCACCAGTTGCAATGAAATAAGGGTCCACAATAATCAGAATGGTATTTAATGGGCTTTGAGGATTGAACGAGTTGCAAAGAAATAAGGTTCCACAAATGTCACAATGCTGCATACTGGACTTTACAGCATCAACCACTTGCAATGAAAGACCCATAATGAACACATGCTACGTACTGGCCTTTACAGAATAAACCACTAGCAATGACAGAAGGGTCCCTAATGATCACAATGCTATGTACTGGGCTTTACAGAATTAACCACTTCCAATGAAAGCAAGATCCAAATGAACAGAATGCCATGCACTGGGCTTTACAGAATTAACCACTTGCAATGCAATAAGATTCCACAAAGGTCACAATGGTTCGTACTGGGATTTAGAGAATCAACCACTAGCAATCAGAGTAGGGTCCCTTCTGATCACAATGCTATGTACTGGGCTTTACAGAATTAACCACTTGCAATGCAATAAGGTTCCACAAAGGTCACAATGGTACGTACTGGGCTTTACAGAATCAACCACTTGCAATGAGAGAAGGGACCCTAATGATCACAATGCTATGTACTGGGCTTTACAGAATTAACCACTTGCAATGAAAGCAAGATCCAAATGAACAGAATGCCATGCACTGGGCTTTACAGTATGAACCACTTGCAATAAAAGTAGGATCCACAATGAACATAATGCCATGCAGTGGGCTTTACAGAATCAACCATTTGCAATGCAATAAGGTTCCACAAAGGTCACAATGGTACATACTGGGCTTTAGAGAATCAACCACTAGCAATCAGAGAAGGGTCCCTAATGATCACAATGCTATGTACTGGTCTTTACAGAACTAACCACGTGCAATAAAATAAGGTTCCACAAAGGTCACAATGCTACGTACTGGGCTTTACAGAATCAACCACTTGCAATCAGAGAAGGGTCCATAATGATTACATCCTACCTACTGGTCTTTACAGAATGAACCTCTTGCAATGAAAGCAAGATCGAAATGAACATAATGCTTTGAACTGGGCTTTTCAGAATCAACCACTTTCAATGCAATAAGGTTCCACAAAGGTCACAATGGTTCGTACTGGGCTTTAGAGAATCAACCACTAGCAATGAAAGGTCCATAATGAACACATGCTACGTTCTGGGCTTTACAGAATCAACCAGTTGCAATGAAATAAGGGTACACAAAAATCAGAATGGTATGTACTGGGCTTTAAAGAATTAACCACTTGTAATGAAAGCAAGATCGAAATGAACGTAATGCTTTGAACTGGGCTTTACAGAATCAACCACTTGCAATGCAATAAGGTTCCACAAAGGTCACAATGGTATCAACCACTAGCAATGAAAGGTCCATAATGAACACATGCTACGTACTGGGCATTACAGAATCAACCACTAGCAATGAGAGAAGGGTCCTTAATGATCACAATGCTATGTACTGGGCTTTAAAGAATTAACTTTAGAGAATCTTTAGAGAATCTACCACTAGCAATGAGAGAAGGGTCCATAATGAACACATGCTACGTACTGGTCTTTACAGAATGAACCTCTTGCAATGAAAGCAAGATCGAAATTAACATAATGCCATGCACTGGGCTTTACAGAATTAACCACTTGCAATGAAAGTAGGATCCACAATGAACATAACGCCATGCACTGGGCTTTACATAATTAACCAGTTGCAATGAAATAAGGGTCCACAATAATCAGAATGGTATTTAATGGGCTTTGAAGATTGAACCAGTTGCAAAGAAATAAGGTTCCACAAAGGTCACAATGGTACATACTGGGCTTTAGAGAATCAACCACTAGCAATCAGAGAAGGGTCCATAATGTTCACATGCTACCTACTGGTCTTTACAGAATGAACCTCTTGCAATGAAAGCAAGATCGAAATGAAAATAATGCCATGCACTGGGCTTTACAGAATCAACCACTTGCAATGCAATAAGGTTCCACAAAGGTGACAATGGTTCGTACTGGGTTTTAGAGAATGAACAAGTTGCAATGAAATAAGGTTTCAGAAAGGTCACAATGCTACATACTGGGCTTTACACCATCAACCACTTGCAATGAAAGAAGGGTCCCTAATGATCACTATGCTATGTACTGGGCTTTACAGAATTAACCACTTGCAATGCAATAAGGTTTCACAAAGGTGACAATGGTAAGTACTGGGCTTTAGAGAATCAACCACTAGCAATGAAAGGTCCATAATGAACACATGCTACGTTCTGGGCTTTACAGAATCAACCACTTGCAATGAGAGAAGGGTCCCTAATGATCACAATGCTATGTACTGGGCTTTACAGAATTAACCACTTGCAATGAAAGCAAGACCCAAATGAACAGAAAGCCATGCACTGAGCTTTACAGTATGAACCACTTGCAATGAAAGTAGGATCCACAATGAACATAATGCCATGCACTGGGCTTTATAGTATGAACTACTTGCAATGAAAGTAGTATCCATAATGAACATAATGCCAAGCACTGGGCTTTACAGAATGAACCAGTTGCAATAAAATAAGGTTCCACAAAGGTCACAATGGTTCGTACTGGGCTTTAGAGAATCAACCACTAGCAATGAGAGAAGTGTCCATAATGATCACATACTACGTACTGGGCTTTACTGCACCAACCACTAGCAATGAAAGAAGGGTCCCTAATGATCACAATGCTATGTACTGGGCTTTACAGAATCAACCCTTTGCAATGCAATAAGGTTCCACAAAGGTCACAATGGTACGTACTGGGCTTTACAGAATCAACCACTTGCAATGAGAGAAGGGACCCTAATGATCACAATGCTATGTACTGGGCTTTACAGAATTAACCACTTGCAATGAAAGTAGGATCCACAATGAACATAATGCCATGCACTGGGCTTTACAGAATTCACAGAATGAACCACTTGCAATGCAATAAGGTTCCACAAAGGTCACAATGGTATGTACTGGGCTTTACAGAATGAACCACTTGCAATGCAATAAGGTTCCACAAAGGTCACAATGGTATGTACTGGGCTTTAGAGAATCAACCACTAGCAATGAAAGCAAGACCCAAATGAACAGAATGCCATGCACTGAGCTTTATAGTTTGAACCACTTCCAATGAAAGTAAGAAGGGTCCCTAATGATCACAATGCTATGTACTGGGCTTTACAGAATCAAACACTTGCAATGAAAGCAAGATCGAAATGAACATAATGCCATGCATTGGGCATTACAGTATGAACCACTTACAATGAAAGTAGGATCCACAATGAACATAATGCCATACACTGGGCTTTACAGTGTGAACCACTTGCAATGCAATAAGGTTCCACAAAGGTCACAATGGTTCGTACTGGGGTTTAGAGAATCAACTGCTAGCAATGAGAGAAGGGTCCATAATGAACACATGCTACGTACTGGTCTTGACAGAATGAACCACTTGCAATGAAAGCAAGATCGAAATTAACATAATGCCGTGCACTGGGCTTTACAATGTGAACCACTTGCAATGAATGTAGGATCCACAATGAACATAATGCCATGCACTGGGCTTTACAGAATCTTCCACTTGCAATGCAATAAGGTTCCACAAAGGTCACAATGGTACGTACTGGGCTTTAGAGAATCAACCACTAGCAATCAGAGAAGGGTCCATAATGATTACATGCTACCTACTGGTCTTTACAGAATGAACCTCTTGCAATGAAAGCAAGATCGAAATGAACATAATGCTTTGAACTGGGCTTTTCAGAATCAACCACTTTCAATGCAATAAGGTTCCACAAAGGTCACAATGGTTCGTACTGGGCTTTAGAGAATCCACCAGTTGCAATGAAATAAGGGTACACAAAAATCAGAATGGTATGTACTGGGCTTTAAAGAATTAACCACTTGCAATGAAAGCAAGATCGAAATGAACGTAATGCTTTGAACTGGGCTTTACAGAATCAACCACTTGCAATGCAATAAGGTTCCACAAAGGTCACAATGGTATCAACCACTAGCAATGAAAGGTCCATAATGAACACATGCTACGTACTGGGCATTACAGAATCAACCACTAGCAATGAGAGAAGGGTCCATAATGAACACATGCTACGTACTGGTCTTTACAGAATGAACCTCTTGCAATGAAAGCAAGATCGAAATGAACATAATGCCATGCACTGGGCTTTACATAATTAACCAGTTGCAATGAAAGTAGGATCCACAATGAACATAATGCCATGCACTGGGCTTTACATAATTAACCAGTTGCAATGAAATAAGGGTCCACAATAATCAGAATGGTATTTAATGGGCTTTGAAGATTGAACCAGTTGCAAAGAAATAAGGTTCCACAAAGGTCACAATGGTACATACTGGGCTTTAGAGAATCAACCACTAGCAATCAGAGAAGTGTCCATAATGATCACATGCTACCTACTGGTCTTTACAGAATGAACCTCTTGCAATGAAAGCAAGATCGAAATGAACGTAATGCTTTGAACTGGGCTTTACAGAATCAACCACTTGCAATGCAATAAGGTTCCACAAAGGTGACAATGGTTCGTACTGGGTTTTAGAGAATGAACACGTTGCAATGAAATAAGGTTTCAGAAAGGTCACAATGCTACATACTGGGCTTTACACCATCAACCACTTGCAATGAAAGAAGGGTCCCTAATGATCACTATGCTATGTACTGGGCTTTACAGAATTAACCACTTGCAATGCAATAAGGTTTCACAAAGGTGACAATGGTAAGTACTGGGCTTTAGAGAATCAACCACTAGCAATGAAAGGTCCATAATGAACACATGCTACGTTCTGGGCTTTACAGAATCAACCACTTGCAATGAGAGAAGGGTCCCTAATGATCACAATGCTATTACTGGGCTTTACAGAATTAACCACTTGCAATGAAAGCAAGACCCAAATGAACAGAAAGCCATGCACTGAGCTTTACAGTATGAACCACTTGCAATGAAAGTAGTATCCATAATGAACATAATGCCATGCACTGGGCTTTATAGTATGAACTACTTGCAATGAAAGTAGTATCCATAATGAACATAATGCCAAGCACTGGGCTTTACAGAATGAACCAGTTGCAATAAAATAAGGTTCCACAAAGGTCACAATGGTTCGTACTGGGCTTTAGAGAATCAACCACTAGCAATGAGAGAAGTGTCCATAATGATCACATACTACGTACTGGGCTTTACTGCACCAACCACAAGCAATGAAAGAAGGGTCCCTAATGATCACAATGCTATGTACTGGGCTTTACAGAATCAACCCTTTGCAATGCAATAAGGTTCCACAAAGGTCACAATGGTACGTACTGGGCTTTACAGAATCAACCACTTGCAATGAGAGAAGGGACCCTAATGATCACAATGCTATGTACTGGGCTTTACAGAATCAACCACTTGCAATGAAAGCAAGATCCAAATGAACAGAATGCCATGCACTGAGCTTTACAGTATGAACCACTTGCAATGAAAGTAGGATCCACAATGAACATAATGCCATGCACTGGGCTTTACAGAATTAACCACTTGCAATGCAATAAGGTTCCACAAAGGTCACAATGGTATGTACTGGGCTTTAGAGAATCAACCACTAGCAATGAGAGAAGGGTCCATAATGATTACATGCTACCTACTGGTATTTACAGAATGAACCTCTTGCAATGAAAGCAAGATCGAAATGAACATAAAGCTTTGAACTGGGCTTTTCAGAATCAACCACTTTCAATGCAATAAGGTTCCACAAAGGTCACAATGGTTCGTACTGGGCTTTAGAGAATGAACCAGCTGCAGTGAAATAAGGGCCCACAATCATCAGAATGGTATTTAATGGGCCTTGAAGACTGAACCTGTTGCAATGAAATAAGGTTCCACAAAGGTCACAAAGCTACATACTGGACTTTACAGCATCAACCACTAACAATGAAAGGTCCATAATGAACACATGCTACGTACTGGGCTTTACAGAATTAACCACTTGCAATGAAAGCAAGACCCAAATGAACAGAATGCCATGCACTGAGCTTTACAGTATGAACCACTTCCAATGAAAGTAAGAAGGGTCCCTAATGATCACAATGCTATGTACTGGGCTTTACAGAATCAACCACTTGCAATGAAAGCAAGATCGAAACGAACATAATGCCATGCACTGGGCTTTACAGTGTGAACCACTTGCAATGCAATAAGGTTCCACAAAGGCCACAATGGTTCGTACTGGGCTTCAGAGAATCAACCACTAGCAATGAGAGAACGGTCCATAATGATCACATGCTACATACTGGGCTTTACAGAATTAACCACTTGCAATGCAATAAGGTTCCACAAAGGTCACAATGGTTCGTACTGGGCTTTAGACAATCAACCACTAGCAATGAGAGAAGGATCCATAATGATCACATGCTACTTACTGGGCTGTACAGAATCAACCACTAGCAATCAGAGATGGGTCCATAATGATTACATGCTACCTACTGGTCTTTACAGAATGAACCTCTTGCAATGAAAGCAAGATCGAAATGAACGTAATGCTTTGAACTGGGCTTTACAGAATCAACCACTTGCAATGCAATAAGGTTCCACAAAGGTCACAATGGTACGTACTGGGCTTTAGAGAATCTACCACTAGCAATGAGAGAAGGGTCCATAATGAACACATGCTACGTACTGGTCTTTACAGAATGAACCTCTTGCAATGAAAGCAAGATCGAAATGAACATAATGCTTTGAACTGGGTTTTACAGAAGCAACCACTTGCAATGAAAGAATGGTCCCTAATGATCACAATGTTATGTACTGGGCTTTACAGAATTAACCACTTGCAATGAAAGTAGGATCCACAATGAACATAATGCCATGCACTGGGCTTTACAGAATTAACCACTTGCAATGAAATAAGGGTCCACAATAATCAGAATGGTATTTAATGGGCTTTGAAGATTGAACCAGTTGCAAAGAAATAAGGTTCCACAAAGGTCACAATGGTACATAGTGGGCTTTAGAGAATCAACCACTAGCAATCAGAGAAGGGTCCATAATGATCACAATGCTACATACTGGTCTTTACAGCATCAACCACTAGCAATGAAAAGTCCATAATGAACACATGCTACGTACTGGGCTTTACAGAATCAACCACTTGCAATGAAAGAAGGGTCCCTAATGATCACAATGCTATGTACTGGCCTTTACAGGATCAACCACCTGCAATGGAATATGGTTCCACAAAGTTCACAATGGTTCGTACTGGGCTTTAGAGAATCAACCACTAACAATGATAGTAGGGTCCCTAATGATCACAATGCTATGTACTGGGCTTTACAGAATCAACCACTTGCAATGGAAGCAAGATCCAAATGAACAGAATGCCATGCACTGAGCTTTACAGTATGAACCACTTGCAATGAAAGTAGGATCCACAATGAACATAATGCCATGCACTGGGCTTTACAGAATGAACCACGTGCAATGCAATAAGGTTCCACAAAGGTCACAATGGTTCGTACTGGGCTTTAGAGAATCAACCACTTGCAATGAGAGAAGGGACCCAAATGATCACAATGCTTTAAAGAATTAACTTTAGAGAATCTTTAGAGAATCTACCACTAGCAATGAGAGACGGGTCCATAATGAACACCTGCTACGTACTGGGCTTTACAGAATGAACCTCTTGCAATGAAAGCAAGATCGAAATGAACATAAAGTTTTGAAATGGGCTTTACAGTATGAACCACTTGCAATGCAATAAGGTTCCACAAAGGTCACAATGGTACGTACTGGGCTTTAGAGAATCAACCACTAGCAATGAGAGAAGGGTCCATAATGATCACATGCTACGAACTGGGCTTTACAGAATCAACAACTAGCAATCAGAGAAGGGTCCATAATGAACACATGCTACGTAATGGGCTTTACAGAATGAACCTCTTGCAATGAAAGCAAGATCCAAATGAACAGAATGCCATGCACTGGGCTTTACAGAATGAACCACTTGCAATGCAATAAGGTTCCACAAAGGTCACAATGGTACGTACTGGGCTTTACAGAATCAACCACTAGCAATCAGAGAAGGGTCCATAATGATCACATGCTACCTACTGGGCTTTACAGAATCAACCACTTGCAATGCAATAAGGTTCCACAAAGGTCACAATGGTTCGTACTGGGCTTTAGAGAATCAACCACTAGCAATGAGAGAACGGTCCATAATTATCACAATGCTATGTACTGGGCTTTACAGAATTAACCACTTGCAATGAAAGCAAGATAATAATAATAATAATAATAATAATAATAATAATAAAACTTTATTTATAACCCGCCACCATCTCCCCAATGGGGACTCGCCAAATGAACAGATCCAAATGAACAGAATGCCATGCACTGAGCTTTACAGAATCAACCACTAGCAATCAGAGAAGGGTCCATAATGATCACATGCTACCTACTGGTCTTTACAGAATGAACCTCTTGCAATGAAAGCAAGATCCAAATGAACAGAATGCCATGCACTGAGCTTTACAGTATGAACCACTTGAAATGAAAGCAGGATCCACAATGAACAGAATGCCATGCACTGGGCTTTACAGTGTGAACCACTTGCAATGAAAGTAGGATCCACTATGAACATAATGACATGCACTGGGCTTTACTGAATTAACCACTTGCAATGCAATAAGGTTCCACAAAGGTCACAATGGTTCGTACTGGGCTTTAGAGAATCAACCACTAGCAATGATAGTAGGATCCATAATGAACACATGCTACGTACTGGTCTTTACAGAATGAACCTCTTACAATGAAAGCAAGATCCAAATGAACAGAATGCCATGCACTGAGCTTTACAGTATGAACCACTTGCAATGAAAGTAAGAAGGGTCCCTAATGATCACAATGCTATGTACTGGGCTTTACAGAATCAACCACTTGCAATGCAATAAGTTTCCACAAAGGTCAAAATGGTACGTACTGGGCTTTACAGAATAAACCACTAGCAATGATAGTAGGATCCATAATGAACACATGCTACGTACTGGTCTTTACGGAATGAACCTCCTGCAGTTAAAGCAAGACCCAAATGAACAGAATGCCATGCATTGAGCTTTACAGTATGAACCACTTGAAATGAAAGCAGGATCCACAATGAACAGAATGCCATGCACTGGGCTTTACAGTGTGAACCACTTGCAATGAAAGTAGGATCCACAATGAACATAATGCCATGCACTGGGCTTTACTGAATTAACCACTTGCAATGCAATAAGGTTCCACAAAGGTCACAATGGTACGTACTGGGCTTTACAGAATCAACCACTACCAATCAGAGAAGGGTCCATAATGAACACATGCTACGTACTGGTCTTTACAGAATGAACCTCTTGCAATGAAAGTAGGATCCACAATGAACATAATGCCATGCACTGGGCTTTACTGAATTAACCACTTGCAATGCAATAAGGTTCCACAAAGGTCACAATGGTTCGTACTGGGCTTTAGAGAATCAACCACTAGCAATGATAGTAGGGTCCATAATGATCACATGCTATGTACTGGGCTTTACAGAATCAACCACTAGCAATCAGAGAAGGGTCCATAATGATCACATGCTACGTACTGGGCTTTACAGAATCAACCACTAGCAATCAGAGAAGGGTCCATAATGATCACATGCTATGTACTGGGCTTTACAGAATCAACCACTAGCAATCAGAGAAGGGTCCATAATGATCACATGCTACGTACTGGGCTTTACAGAATCAACCACTACCAATCAGAGAAGGGTCCATAATGATTACATGCTACCTACTTGTCTTTACAGAATGAACCTCTTGCAATGAAAGCAAGATCGAAATGAACATAATGCTTTGAACTGGGCTTTACAGTGTGAACCACTTGCAATGAAAGTAGGATCCACAATGAACATAGTGCCATGCACTGGGCTTTACAGAATGAACCAGTTGCGATAAAATAAGGTTCCACAAAGGTCACGATGGTACGTACTGGGCTTTAGAGAATTAACCGCTAGCAATGAGAGAAGGGTCCATAATAAACACATGCTACGTACTGGGCTTTACATTATGAACCACTTGCAATGAAAGAATGATCCCTAATGATCACAATGCTATGTACTGGGCTTTACAGAATTAACCACTTGCAATGCAGTAAGGTTCCACAAAGGTCACAATGGTACGTACAGGGCTTTAGAGAATCAACCATTAGCAATCAGAGAAGAGTCCATAATGATCACATGCTACCTACTGGTCTTTACAGAATGAACCTCTTGCAATGAAAGCAAGATCGAAATGAAAATAATGCTTTGAACTGGGTTTTACAGAATCAACCACTTGCAATGCAATAAGGTTCCACAAAGGTCACAATGGTTCGTACTGGGCTTTAGAGAATCAACCACTAGCAATGATAGTAGGATCCATAATGAACACATGCTACGTACTGGTCTTTACAGAATGAACCTCTTACAATGAAAGCAAGATCCAAATGAACAGAATGCCATGCACTGAGCTTTACAGTATGAACCACTTGCAATGAAAGTAAGAAGGGTCCCTAATGATCACAATGCTATGTACTGGGCTTTACAGAATCAACCACTTGCAATGCAATAAGTTTCCACAAAGGTCAAAATGGTACGTACTGGGCTTTACAGAATAAACCACTAGCAATGATAGTAGGATCCATAATGAACACATGCTACGTACTGGGCTTTACAGAATCAACCACTAGCAATCAGAGAAGGGTCCATAATGATCACATGCTATGTACTGGTCTTTACAGAATGAACCTCCTGCAGTTAAAGCAAGACCCAAATGAACAGAATGCCATGCATTGAGCTTTACAGTATGAACCACTTGAAATGAAAGTAGGATCCACAATGAACAGAATGCCATGCACTGGACTTTACAGTGTGAACCACTTGCAATGAAAGTAGGATCCACAATGAACGGAATGCCATGCACTGGGCTTTACAGTGTGAACCACTTGCAATGAAAGTAGGATCCACAATGAACAGAATGCCATGCACTGGGCTTTACAGTGTGAACCACTTGCAATCAAAGTAGGATCCACAATGAACAGAATGCCATGCACTGGGCTTTACAGTGTGAACCACTTGCAATGAAAGTAGGATCCACAATGAACAGAATGCCATGCACTGGGCTTTACAGTGTGAACCACTTGCAATGGAAGTAGGATGCACAATGAACAGAATGCCATGCACTCGGCTTTACTGAATTAACCACTTGCAATGCAATAAGGTTCCACAAAGATCACAATGGTACGTACTGGGCTTTACAGAATTAACCACTTGCCATGCAATAAGGTTCCACAAAGGTCACAATGGTTCGTACTGGGCTTTACAGAATGAACCACGTGCCATGCAATAAGGTTCCACAAAGGTCACAACGGGTCCATAATGATTACATGCTACGTACTGGGCTGTATAGAATCAACCACTAGCAATCAGAGATGGGTCCATAATGATTACATGCTACGTACTGGGCTGTACAGAATCAACCACTAGCAATCAGAGAAGGGTCCATAATGATCACATGCTACGTACTGGGCTTTACAGAATCAACCACTAGCAATCAGAGAATGGTCCATAATGATTACATGCTACGTACTGGGCTGTACAGAATGAACCACTAGCAATCAGAGAAGGGTCCATAATGATTACATGCTACGTACTGGGCTTTAGAGAATCAACCACTAGCAATCAGAGAATGGTCCATAATGATTACATGCTACGTACTGGGCTTTACAGAATCAACCACTAGCAATCAGAGAATGGTCCATAATGATTACACGCTACGTACTGGGCTTTACAGAATCAACCACTAGCAATCAGAGAAGGGTCCATAATGATTACATGCTACGTACTGGGCTTTAGAGAATCAACCACTAGCAATCAGAGAAGGGTCCATAATGATCACATGCTACGTACTGGGCTTTACAGAATCAACCACTAGCAATCAGAGAAGGGTCCATAATGATCACATGCTACGTACTGGTCTTTACAGAATGAACCACTTGCAATGAAAGTAGTATCCACAATGAACATAATGACATGCACTGGGCTTTACTGAATTAACCACTTGCAATGCAATAAGGTTCCACAAAGGTCACAATGGTTCGTACTGGGCTATAGAGAATCAACAACTAGCAATGATAGTAGGATCCATAATGAACACATGCTACGTACTGGTCTTTACAGAATGAACCTCCTGCAGTGAAAGCAAGACCCAAATGAACAGAAAGCCATGCACTGAGCTTTACAGTATGAACCACTTGCAATGAAAGTAGGATCCACAATGAACATAATGCCATGCACTGGGCTTTATAGTATGAACTACTTGCAATGAAAGTAGTATCCATAATGAACATAATGCCATGCACTGGGCTTTACAGAATGAACCAGTTGCAATAAAATAAGGTTCCACAAAGGTCACAATGGTTCGTACTGGGCTTTAGAGAATCAACCACTAGCAATGAGAGAAGTGTCCATAATGATCACATACTACGTACTGGGCTTTACTGCATCAACCTCTTGCAATGAAAGCAAGATCCAAATGAACAGAATGCCATGCACTGGGCTTTACAGAATGAACCACTTGCAATGCAATAAGGTTCCACAAAGGTCACAATGGTTCGTATTGGGCTTTACAGAATCAACCACTAGCAATCAGAGAAGGGTCCATAATGATCACATGCTACCTACTGGGCTTTACAGAATCAACCACTTGCAATGCAATAAGGTTCCACAAAGGTCAAAATGGTTCGTACTGGGCTTTAGAGAATCAACCACTAGCAATGAGAGAACGGTCCATAATTATCACAATGCTATGTACTGGGCTTTACAGAATTAACCACTTGCAATGAAAGCAAGATCCAAATGAACAGAATGCCATGCACTGAGCTTTACAGTATGAACCACGTGCAATGAAAGTAGGATCCACAATGAACATAATGCCATGCACTGGGCTTTACAGTGTGAACCACTTGCAATGAAAGTAGGATCCACTATGAACATAATGACATGCACTGGGCTTTACTGAATTAACCACTTGCAATGCAATAAGGTTCCACAAAGGTCACAATGGTTCGTACTGGGCTTTAGAGAATCAACCACTAGCAATGATAGTAGGATCCATAATGAACACATGCTACGTACTGGTCTTTACAGAATGAACCTCTTACAATGAAAGCAAGATCCAAATGAACAGAATGCCATGCACTGAGCTTTACAGTATGAACCACTTGCAATGAAAGTAAGAAGGGTCCCTAATGATCACAATGCTTTGAACTGGGCTTTACAGAATCAACCACTTGCAATGCAATAAGTTTCCACAAAGGTCAAAATGGTACGTACTGGGCTTTACAGAATAAACCACTAGCAATGATAGTAGGATCCATAATGAACACATGCTACCTACTGGTCTTTACAGAATGAACCTCCTGCAGTTAAAGCAAGACCCAAATGAACAGAATGTCATGCATTGAGCTTTACAGTATGAACCACTTGAAATGAAAGTAGGATCCACAATGAACAGAATGCCATGCACTGGGCTTTACAGTGTGAACCACTTGCAATGAAAGTAGGATCCACAATGAACATAATGCCATGCACTGGGCTTTACAGAATTAACCACCTGCAATGCAATAAGGTTCCACAAAGGTCACAACGGTACGTACTGGGCTTTACAGAATCAACCACTTGCAATGAGAGAAGGGACCCTAATGATCACAATGCTATGTATTGGGCTTTACAGAATTAACCACTTGCAATGAAAGCAAGACCCAAATGAACAGAAAGCCATGCACTGAGCTTTACAGTATGAACCACTTGCAATGAAAGTAGGATCCACAATGAACATAATGCCATGCACTGGGCTTTATAGTATGAACTACTTGCAATGAAAGTAGTATCCATAATGAACATAATGCCAAGCACTGGGCTTTACAGAATGAACCAGTTGCAATAAAATAAGGTTCCACAAAGGTCACAATGGTTCGTACTGGGCTTTAGAGAATCAACCACTAGCAATGAGAGAAGTGTCCATAATGATCACATACTACGTACTGGGCTTTACTGCACCAACCACTAGCAATGAAAGAAGGGTCCCTAATGATCACAATGCTATGTACTGGGCTTTACAGAATCAACCCTTTGCAATGCAATAAGGTTCCACAAAGGTCACAATGGTACGTACTGGGCTTTACAGAATCAACCACTTGCAATGAGAGAAGGGACCCTAATGATCACAATGCTATGTACTGGGCTTTACAGAATTAACCACTTGCAATGAAAGTAGGATCCACAATGAACATAATGCCATGCACTGGGCTTTACAGAATTCACAGAATGAACCACTTGCAATGCAATAAGGTTCCACAAAGGTCACAATGGTATGTACTGGGCTTTAGAGAATCAACCACTAGCAATGAAAGCAAGACCCAAATGAACAGAATGCCATGCACTGAGCTTTATAGTTTGAACCACTTCCAATGAAAGTAAGAAGGGTCCCTAATGATCACAATGCTATGTACTGGGCTTTACAGAATCAAACACTTGCAATGAAAGCAAGATCGAAATGAACATAATGCCATGCATTGGGCATTACAGTATGAACCACTTACAATGAAAGTAGGATCCACAATGAACATAATGCCATACACTGGGCTTTACAGTGTGAACCACTTGCAATGCAATAAGGTTCCACAAAGGTCACAATGGTTCGTACTGGGGTTTAGAGAATCAACTGCTAGCAATGAGAGAAGGGTCCATAATGAACACATGCTACGTACTGGTCTTGACAGAATGAACCACTTGCAATGAAAGCAAGATCGAAATTAACATAATGCCATGCACTGGGCTTTACAGTGTGAACCACTTGCAATGAATGTAGGATCCACAATGAACATAATGCCATGCACTGGGCTTTACAGAATCTTCCACTTGCAATGCAATAAGGTTCCACAAAGGTCACAATGGTACGTACTGGGCTTTAGAGAATCAACCACTAGCAATCAGAGAAGGGTCCATAATGATTACATGCTACCTACTGGTCTTTACAGAATGAACCTCTTGCAATGAAAGCAAGATCGAAATGAACATAATGCTTTGAACTGGGCTTTTCAGAATCAACCACTTTCAATGCAATAAGGTTCCACAAAGGTCACAATGGTTCGTACTGGGCTTTAGAGAATCCACCAGTTGCAATGAAATAAGGGTACACAAAAATCAGAATGGTATGTACTGGGCTTTAAAGAATTAACCACTTGCAATGAAAGCAAGATCGAAATGAACGTAATGCTTTGAACTGGGCTTTACAGAATCAACCACTTGCAATGCAATAAGGTTCCACAAAGGTCACAATGGTATCAACCACTAGCAATGAAAGGTCCATAATGAACACATGCTACGTACTGGGCATTACAGAATCAACCACTAGCAATGAGAGAAGGGTCCATAATGAACACATGCTACGTACTGGTCTTTACAGAATTAACCTCTTGCAATGAAAGCAAGATCGAAATGAACATAATGCCATGCACTGGGCTTTACAGAATTAACCACTTGCAATGAAAGTAGGATCCACAATGAACATAATGCCATGCACTGGGCTTTACATAATTAACCAGTTGCAATGAAAGTAGGATCCACAATGAACATAATGCCATGCACTGGGCTCTACATAATTAACCAGTTGCAATGAAATAAGGGTCCACAATAATCAGAATGGTATTTAATGGGCTTTGAAGATTGAACCAGTTGCAAAGAAATAAGGTTCCACAAAGGTCACAATGGTACATACTGGGCTTTAGAGAATCAACCACTAGCAATCAGAGAAGGGTCCATAATGATCACATGCTACCTACTGGTCTTTACAGAATTAACCACTTGCAATGAAAGCAAGATCGAAATGAACGTAATGCTTTGAACTGGGCTTTACAGAATCAACCACTTGCAATGCAATAAGGTTCCACAAAGGTGACAATGGTTCGTACTGGGTTTTAGAGAATGAACACGTTGCAATGAAATAAGGTTTCAGAAAGGTCACAATGCTACATACTGGGCTTTACACCATCAACCACTTGCAATGAAAGAAGGGTCCCTAATGATCACTATGCTATGTACTGGGCTTTACAGAATTAACCACTTGCAATGCAATAAGGTTTCACAAAGGTGACAATGGTAAGTACTGGGCTTTAGAGAATCAACCACTAGCAATGAAAGGTCCATAATGAACACATGCTACGTTCTGGGCTTTACAGAATCAACCACTTGCAATGAGAGAAGGGTCCCTAATGATCACAATGCTATGTACTGGGCTTTACAGAATTAACCACATGCAATGAAAGCAAGACCCAAATGAACAGAAAGCCATGCACTGAGCTTTACAGTATGAACCACTTGCAATGAAAGGAGTATCCATAATGAACATAATGCCATGCACTGGGCTTTATAGTATGAACTACTTGCAATGAAAGTAGTATCCATAATGAACATAATGCCAAGCACTGGGCTTTACAGAATGAACCAGTTGCAATAAAATAAGGTTCCACAAAGGTCACAATGGTTCGTACTGGGCTTTAGAGAATCAACCACTAGCAATGAGAGAAGTGTCCATAATGATCACATACTACGTACTGGGCTTTACTGCACCAACCACAAGCAATGAAAGAAGGGTCCCTAATGATCACAACGCTATGTACTGGGCTTTACAGAATCAACCCTTTGCAATGCAATAAGGGTCCACAAAGGTCACAATGGTACGTACTGGGCTTTACAGAATCAACCACTTGCAATGAGAGAAGGGACCCTAATGATCACAATGCTATGTACTGGGCTTTACAGAATCAACCACTTGCAATGAAAGCAAGATCCAAATGAACAGAATGCCATGCACTAAGCTTTACAGTATGAACCACTTGCAATGAAAGTAGGATCCACAATGAATATAATGCCATGCACTGGGCTTTACAGAATTAACCACTTGCAATGAGAGAAGGGACCCTAATGATCACAATGCTATGTACTGGGCTTTACAGAATTAACCACTTGCAATGAAAGCAAGATCCAAATGAACAGAATGCCATGCACTGAGCTTTACAGTATGAACCACTTGCAATGAAAGTAGGATCCACAATGAACATAATGCCATGCACTGGGCTTTACAGAATTAACCACTTGCAATGCAATAAGGTTCCACAAAGGTCACAATGGTATGTACTGGGCTTTAGAGAATCAACCACTAGCAATGAGAGAAGGGTCCATAATGATTACATGCTACCTACTGGTATTTACAGAATGAACCTCTTGCAATGAAAGCAAGATCGAAATGAACATAAAGCTTTGAACTGGGCTTTTCAGAATCAACCACTTTCAATGCAATAAGGTTCCACAAAGGTCACAATGGTTCGTACTGGGCTTTAGAGAATGAACCAGCTGCAGTGAAATAAGGGCCCACAATCATCAGAATGGTATTTAATGGGCCTTGAAGACTGAACCTGTTGCAATGAAATAAGGTTCCACAAAGGTCACAAAGCTACGTACTGGACTTTACAGCATCAACCACTAACAATGAAAGGTCCATAATGAACACATGCTACGTACTGGGCTTTACAGAATTAACCACTTGCAATGAAAGCATGATCTAAATGAACAGAATGCCATGCACTGAGCTTTGTAGTATGAACCACTTCCAATGAAAGTAAGAAGGGTCCCTAATGATCACAATGCTATGTACTGGGCTTTACAGAATCAACCACTTGCAATGAAAGCAAGATCGAAACGAACATAATGCCATGCACTGGGCTTTACAGTGTGAACCACTTGCAATGCAATAAGGTTCCACAAAGGCCACAATGGTTCGTACTGGGCTTCAGAGAATCAACCACTAGCAATGAGAGAACGGTCCATAATGATCACATGCTACATACTGGGCTTTACAGAATTAACCACTTGCAATGCAATAAGGTTCCACAAAGGTCACAATGGTTCGTACTGGGCTTTAGACAATCAACCACTAGCAATGAGAGAAGGGTCCATAATGATCACATGCTACTTACTGGGCTGTACAGAATCAACCACTAGCAATCAGAGATGGGTCCATAATGATTACATGCTACCTACTGGTCTTTACAGAATGAACCTCTTGCAATGAAAGCAAGATCGAAATGAACGTAATGCTTTGAACTGGGCTTTACAGAATCAACCACTTGCAATGCAATAAGGTTCCACAAAGGTCACAATGGTTCGTACTGGGCTTTAGAGAATCTACCACTAGCAATGAGAGAAGGGTCCATAATGAACACATGCTACGTACTGGTCTTTACAGAATGAACCTCTTGCAATGAAAGCAAGATCGAAATGAACATAATGCTTTGAACTGGGTTTTACAGAAGCAACCACTTGCAATGAAAGAATGGTCCCTAATGATCACAATGTTATGTACTGGGCTTTACAGAATTAACCACTTGCAATGAAAGTAGGATCCACAATGAACATAATGCCATGCACTGGGCTTTACAGAATTAACCACTTGCAATGAAATAAGGGTCCACAATAATCAGAATGGTATTTAATGGGCTTTGAAGATTGAACCAGTTGCAAAGAAATAAGGTTCCACAAAGGTCACAATGGTACATAGTGGGCTTTAGAGAATCAACCACTAGCAATCAGAGAAGGGTCCATAATGATCACAATGCTACATACTGGTCTTTACAGCATCAACCACTAGCAATGAAAAGTCCATAATGAACACATGCTACGTACTGGGCTTTACAGAATCAACCACTTGCAATGAAAGAAGGGTCCCTAATGATCACAATGCTATGTACTGGGCTTTACAGGATCAACCACCTGCAATGGAATATGGTTCCACAAAGTTCACAATGGTTCGTACTGGGCTTTAGAGAATCAACCACTAACAATGATAGTAGGGTCCCTAATGATCACAATGCTATGTACTGGGCTTTACAGAATCAACCACTTGCAATGGAAGCAAGATCCAAATGAACAGAATGCCATGCACTGAGCTTTACAGTATGAACCACTTGCAATGAAAGTAGGATCCACAATGAACATAATGCCATGCACTGGGCTTTACAGAATGAACCACGTGCAATGCAATAAGGTTCCACAAAGGTCACAATGGTTCGTACTGGGCTTTAGAGAATCAACCTCTAGCAATCAGAGAAGGGTCCAGAATGAACACAGGCTACGTACTGGGCTTTACAGTGTGAACCACTTGCAATGAAAGCAAGATCCAAATGAACAGAATGCCATGTACTGGGCTTTACAGAATTAACCACTTGCAATGAAAGTAGGATCCACAATGAACATAATGCCATGCACTGGGCTTTACAGAATTAACCACTTGCAATGCAATAAGGTTCCACAAAGGTCACAATGGTACGTACTGGGCTTTAGAGAATCAACCACTAGCAATCAGAGAAGGGTCCATAATGATCACATGCTACGTACTGGGCTTTACAGAATGAACCTCTTGCAATGAAAGCAAGATCCAAATGAACATAATGCTTTGAACTGGGCTTTACAGTGTGAACCACTTGCAATGAAAGTAAGATCCACAATGAACAGAATGCCATGCACTGGGCTTTACAGTGTGAACCACTTGCAATGAAAGTAGGATCCACAATGAACAGAATGCCATGCACTGGGCTTTACAGTGTGAACCACTTGCAATGGAAGTAGGATGCACAATGAACAGAATGCCATGCACTCGGCTTTACTGAATTAACCACTTGCAATGCAATAAGGTTCCACAAAGATCACAATGGTACGTACTGGGCTTTACAGAATTAACCACTTGCCATGCAATAAGGTTCCACAAAGGTCACAATGGTTCGTACTGGGCTTTACAGAATGAACCACGTGCCATGCAATAAGGTTCCACAAAGGTCACAACGGGTCCATAATGATTACATGCTACGTACTGGGCTGTATAGAATCAACCACTAGCAATCAGAGATGGGTCCATAATGATTACATGCTACGTACTGGGCTGTACAGAATCAACCACTAGCAATCAGAGAAGGGTCCATAATGATCACATGCTACGTACTGGGCTTTACAGAATCAACCACTAGCAATCAGAGAATGGTCCATAATGATTACATGCTACGTACTGGGCTGTACAAAATGAACCACTAGCAATCAGAGAAGGGTCCATAATGATTACATGCTACGTACTGGGCTTTAGAGAATCAACCACTAGCAATCAGAGAATGGTCCATAATGATTACATGCTACGTACTGGGCTTTACAGAATCAACCACTAGCAATCAGAGAATGGTCCATAATGATTACACGCTACGTACTGGGCTTTACAGAATCAACCACTAGCAATCAGAGAAGGGTCCATAATGATTACATGCTACGTACTGGGCTTTAGAGAATCAACCACTAGCAATCAGAGAATGGTCCATAATGATTACATGCTACGTACTGGGCTTTACAGAATCAACCACTAGCAATCAGAGAATGGTCCATAATGATTACACGCTACGTACTGGGCTTTACAGAATCAACCACTAGCAATCAGAGAAGGGTCCATAATGATTACATGCTACGTACTGGGCTTTACAGAATCAACCACTAGCAATCAGAGAAGGGTCCATAATGAACACATGCTACGTACTGGTCTTTACAGAATGAACCTCCTGCAGTGAAAGCAAGACCCAAATGAACAGAAAGCCATGCACTGAGCTTTACAGTATGAACCACTTGCAATGAAAGTAGGATCCACAATGAACATAATGCCATGCACTGGGCTTTATAGTATGAACTACTTGCAATGAAAGTAGTATCCATAATGAACATAATGCCATGCACTGGGCTTTACAGAATGAACCAGTTGCAATAAAATAAGGTTCCACAAAGGTCACAATGGTTCGTACTGGGCTTTAGAGAATCAACCACTAGCAATGAGAGAAGTGTCCATAATGATCACATACTACGTACTGGGCTTTACTGCATCAACCTCTTGCAATGAAAGCAAGATCCAAATGAACAGAATGCCATGCACTGGGCTTTACAGAATGAACCACTTGCAATGCAATAAGGTTCCACAAAGGTCACAATGGTTCGTATTGGGCTTTACAGAATCAACCACTAGCAATCAGAGAAGGGTACATAATGATCACATGCTACCTACTGGGCTTTACAGAATCAACCACTTGCAATGCAATAAGGTTCCACAAAGGTCAAAATGGTTCGTACTGGGCTTTAGAGAATCAACCACTAGCAATGAGAGAACGGTCCATAATTATCACAATGCTATGTACTGGGCTTTACAGAATTAACCACTTGCAATGAAAGCAAGATCCAAATGAACAGAATGCCATGCACTGAGCTTTACAGTATGAACCACGTGCAATGAAAGTAGGATCCACAATGAACATAATGCCATGCACTGGGCTTTACAGTGTGAACCACTTGCAATGAAAGTAGGATCCACTATGAACATAATGACATGCACTGGGCTTTACTGAATTAACCACTTGCAATGCAATAAGGTTCCACAAAGGTCACAATGGTTCGTACTGGGCTTTAGAGAATCAACCACTAGCAATGATAGTAGGATCCATAATGAACACATGCTACGTACTGGTCTTTACAGAATGAACCTCTTACAATGAAAGCAAGATCCAAATGAACAGAATGCCATGCACTGAGCTTTACAGTATGAACCACTTGCAATGAAAGTAAGAAGGGTCCCTAATGATCACAATGCTTTGAACTGGGCTTTACAGAATCAACCACTTGCAATGCAATAAGTTTCCACAAAGGTCAAAATGGTACGTACTGGGCTTTACAGAATAAACCACTAGCAATGATAGTAGGATCCATAATGAACACATGCTACCTACTGGTCTTTACAGAATGAACCTCCTGCAGTTAAAGCAAGACCCAAATGAACAGAATGTCATGCATTGAGCTTTACAGTATGAACCACTTGAAATGAAAGTAGGATCCACAATGAACAGAATGCCATGCACTGGGCTTTACAGTGTGAACCACTTGCAATGAAAGTAGGATCCACAATGAACATAATGCCATGCACTGGGCTTTACAGAATTAACCACCTGCAATGCAATAAGGTTCCACAAAGGTCACAACGGTACGTACTGGGCTTTACAGAATCAACCACTTGCAATGAGAGAAGGGACCCTAATGATCACAATGCTATGTACTGGGCTTTACAGAATTAACCACTTGCAATGAAAGCAAGACCCAAATGAACAGAAAGCCATGCACTGAGCTTTACAGTATGAACCACTTGCAATGAAAGTAGGATCCACAATGAACATAATGCCATGCACTGGGCTTTATAGTATGAACTACTTGCAATGAAAGTAGTATCCATAATGAACATAATGCCAAGCACTGGGCTTTACAGAATGAACCAGTTGCAATAAAATAAGGTTCCACAAAGGTCACAATGGTTCGTACTGGGCTTTAGAGAATCAACCACTAGCAATGAGAGAAGTGTCCATAATGATCACATACTACGTACTGGGCTTTACTGCACCAACCACTAGCAATGAAAGAAGGGTCCCTAATGATCACAATGCTATGTACTGGGCTTTACAGAATCAACCCTTTGCAATGCAATAAGGTTCCACAAAGGTCACAATGGTACGTACTGGGCTTTACAGAATCAACCACTTGCAATGAGAGAAGGGACCCTAATGATCACAATGCTATGTACTGGGCTTTACAGAATTAACCACTTGCAATGAAAGTAGGATCCACAATGAACATAATGCCATGCACTGGGCTTTACAGAATTCACAGAATGAACCACTTGCAATGCAATAAGGTTCCACAAAGGTCACAATGGTATGTACTGGGCTTTACAGAATGAACCACTTGCAATGCAATAAGGTTCCACAAAGGTCACAATGGTATGTACTGGGCTTTAGAGAATCAACCACTAGCAATGAAAGCAAGACCCAAATGAACAGAATGCCATGCACTGAGCTTTATAGTTTGAACCACTTCCAATGAAAGTAAGAAGGGTCCCTAATGATCACAATGCTATGTACTGGGCTTTACAGAATCAAACACTTGCAATGAAAGCAAGATCGAAATGAACATAATGCCATGCATTGGGCATTACAGTATGAACCACTTACAATGAAAGTAGGATCCACAATGAACATAATGCCATACACTGGGCTTTACAGTGTGAACCACTTGCAATGCAATAAGGTTCCACAAAGGTCACAATGGTTCGTACTGGGGTTTAGAGAATCAACTGCTAGCAATGAGAGAAGGGTCCATAATGAACACATGCTACGTACTGGTCTTGACAGAATGAACCACTTGCAATGAAAGCAAGATCGAAATTAACATAATGCCATGCACTGGGCTTTACAGTGTGAACCACTTGCAATGAATGTAGGATCCACAATGAACATAATGCCATGCACTGGGCTTTACAGAATCTTCCACTTGCAATGCAATAAGGTTCCACAAAGGTCACAATGGTACGTACTGGGCTTTAGAGAATCAACCACTAGCAATCAGAGAAGGGTCCATAATGATTACATGCTACCTACTGGTCTTTACAGAATGAACCTCTTGCAATGAAAGCAAGATCGAAATGAACATAATGCTTTGAACTGGGCTTTTCAGAATCAACCACTTTCAATGCAATAAGGTTCCACAAAGGTCACAATGGTTCGTACTGGGCTTTAGAGAATCAACCAGTTGCAATGAAATAAGGGTACACAAAAATCAGAATGGTATGTACTGGGCTTTAAAGAATTAACCACTTGCAATGAAAGCAAGATCGAAATGAACGTAATGCTTTGAACTGGGCTTTACAGAATCAACCACTTGCAATGCAATAAGGTTCCACAAAGGTCACAATGGTATCAACCACTAGCAATGAAAGGTCCATAATGAACACATGCTACGTACTGGGCATTACAGAATCAACCACTAGCAATGAGAGAAGGGTCCATAATGAACACATGCTACGTACTGGTCTTTACAGAATTAACCTCTTGCAATGAAAGCAAGATCGAAATGAACATAATGCCATGCACTGGGCTTTACAGAATTAACCACTTGCAATGAAAGTAGGATCCACAATGAACATAATGCCATGCACTGGGCTTTACATAATTAACCAGTTGCAATGAAAGTAGGATCCACAATGAACATAATGCCATGCACTGGGCTCTACATAATTAACCAGTTGCAATGAAATAAGGGTCCACAATAATCAGAATGGTATTTAATGGGCTTTGAAGATTGAACCAGTTGCAAAGAAATAAGGTTCCACAAAGGTCACAATGGTACATACTGGGCTTTAGAGAATCAACCACTAGCAATCAGAGAAGGGTCCATAATGATCACATGCTACCTACTGGTCTTTACAGAATGAACCTCTTGCAATGAAAGCAAGATCGAAATGAACGTAATGCTTTGAACTGGGCTTTACAGAATCAACCACTTGCAATGCAATAAGGTTCCACAAAGGTGACAATGGTTCGTACTGGGTTTTAGAGAATGAACACGTTGCAATGAAATAAGGTTTCAGAAAGGTCACAATGCTACATACTGGGCTTTACACCATCAACCACTTGCAATGAAAGAAGGGTCCCTAATGATCACTATGCTATGTACTGGGCTTTACAGAATTAACCACTTGCAATGCAATAAGGTTTCACAAAGGTGACAATGGTAAGTACTGGGCTTTAGAGAATCAACCACTAGCAATGAAAGGTCCATAATGAACACATGCTACGTTCTGGGCTTTACAGAATCAACCACTTGCAATGAGAGAAGGGTCCCTAATGATCACAATGCTATGTACTGGGCTTTACAGAATTAACCACATGCAATGAAAGCAAGACCCAAATGAACAGAAAGCCATGCACTGAGCTTTACAGTATGAACCACTTGCAATGAAAGTAGTATCCATAATGAACATAATGCCATGCACTGGGCTTTATAGTATGAACTACTTGCAATGAAAGTAGTATCCATAATGAACATAATGCCAAGCACTGGGCTTTACAGAATGAACCAGTTGCAATAAAATAAGGTTCCACAAAGGTCACAATGGTTCGTACTGGGCTTTAGAGAATCAACCACTAGCAATGAGAGAAGTGTCCATAATGATCACATACTACGTACTGGGCTTTACTGCACCAACCACAAGCAATGAAAGAAGGGTCCCTAATGATCACAATGCTATGTACTGGGCTTTACAGAATCAACCCTTTGCAATGCAATAAGGTTCCACAAAGGTCACAATGGTACGTACTGGGCTTTACAGAATCAACCACTTGCAATGAGAGAAGGGACCCTAATGATCACAATGCTATGTACTGGGCTTTACAGAATTAACCACTTGCAATGAAAGCAAGATCCAAATGAACAGAATGCCATGCACTGAGCTTTACAGTATGAACCACTTGCAATGAAAGTAGGATCCACAATGAACATAATGCCATGCACTGGGCTTTACAGAATTAACCACTTGCAATGCAATAAGGTTCCACAAAGGTCACAATGGTATGTACTGGGCTTTAGAGAATCAACCACTAGCAATGAGAGAAGGGTCCATAATGATTACATGCTACCTACTGGTATTTACAGAATGAACCTCTTGCAATGAAAGCAAGATCGAAATGAACATAAAGCTTTGAACTGGGCTTTTCAGAATCAACCACTTTCAATGCAATAAGGTTCCACAAAGGTCACAATGGTTCGTACTGGGCTTTAGAGAATGAACCAGCTGCAGTGAAATAAGGGCCCACAATCATCAGAATGGTATTTAATGGGCCTTGAAGACTGAACCTGTTGCAATGAAATAAGGTTCCACAAAGGTCACAAAGCTACGTACTGGACTTTACAGCATCAACCACTAACAATGAAAGGTCCATAATGAACACATGCTACGTACTGGGCTTTACAGAATTAACCACTTGCAATGAAAGCAAGACCCAAATGAACAGAATGCCATGCACTGAGCTTTGTAGTATGAACCACTTCCAATGAAAGTAAGAAGGGTCCCTAATGATCACAATGCTATGTACTGGGCTTTACAGAATCAACCACTTGCAATGAAAGCAAGATCGAAACGAACATAATGCCATGCACTGGGCTTTACAGTGTGAACCACTTGCAATGCAATAAGGTTCCACAAAGGCCACAATGGTTCGTACTGGGCTTCAGAGAATCAACCACTAGCAATGAGAGAACGGTCCATAATGATCACATGCTACATACTGGGCTTTACAGAATTAACCACTTGCAATGCAATAAGGTTCCACAAAGGTCACAATGGTTCGTACTGGGCTTTAGACAATCAACCACTAGCAATGAGAGAAGGATCCATAATGATCACATGCTACTTACTGGGCTGTACAGAATCAACCACTAGCAATCAGAGATGGGTCCATAATGATTACTGGTCTTTACAGAATGAACCTCTTGCAATGAAAGCAAGATCGAAATGAACGTAATGCTTTGAACTGGGCTTTACAGAATCAACCACTTGCAATGCAATAAGGTTCCACAAAGGTCACAATGGTTCGTACTGGGCTTTAGAGAATCTACCACTAGCAATGAGAGAAGGGTCCATAATGAACACATGCTACGTACTGGTCTTTACAGAATGAACCTCTTGCAATGAAAGCAAGATCGAAATGAACATAATGCTTTGAACTGGGTTTTACAGAAGCAACCACTTGCAATGAAAGAATGGTCCCTAATGATCACAATGTTATGTACTGGGCTTTACAGAATTAACCACTTGCAATGAAAGTAGGATCCACAATGAACATAATGCCATGCACTGGGCTTTACAGAATTAACCACTTGCAATGAAATAAGGGTCCACAATAATCAGAATGGTATTTAATGGGCTTTGAAGATTGAACCAGTTGCAAAGAAATAAGGTTCCACAAAGGTCACAATGGTACATAGTGGGCTTTAGAGAATCAACCACTAGCAATCAGAGAAGGGTCCATAATGATCACAATGCTACATACTGGTCTTTACAGCATCAACCACTAGCAATGAAAAGTCCATAATGAACACATGCTACGTACTGGGCTTTACAGAATCAACCACTTGCAATGAAAGAAGGGTCCCTAATGATCACAATGCTATGTACTGGGCTTTACAGGATCAACCACCTGCAATGGAATATGGTTCCACAAAGTTCACAATGGTTCGTACTGGGCTTTAGAGAATCAACCACTAACAATGATAGTAGGGTCCCTAATGATCACAATGCTATGTATTGGGCTTTACAGAACCAACCACTTGCAATGGAAGCAAGATCCAAATGAACAGAATGCCATGCACTGAGCTTTACAGTATGAACCACTTGCAATGAAAGTAGGATCCACAATGAACATAATGCCATGCACTGGGCTTTACAGAATGAACCACGTGCAATGCAATAAGGTTCCACAAAGGTCACAATGGTTCGTACTGGGCTTTAGAGAATCAACCTCTAGCAATCAGAGAAGGGTCCAGAATGAACACAGGCTACGTACTGGGCTTTACAGTGTGAACCACTTGCAATGAAAGCAAGATCCAAATGAACAGAATGCCATGCACTGAGCTTTACAGTATGAACCACTTGCAATGAAAGTAGGATCCACAATGAACATAATGCCATGCACTGGGCTTTACAGAATTAACCACTTGCAATGCAATAAGGTTCCACAAAGGTCACAATGGTATGTACTGGGCTTTAGAGAATCAACCACTAGCAATGAGAGAAGGGTCCATAATGATTACATGCTACCTACTGGTATTTACAGAATGAAACTCTTGCAATGAAAGCAAGATCGAAATGAACATAAAGCTTTGAACTGGGCTTTTCAGAATCAACCACTTTCAATGCAATAAGGTTCCACAAAGGTCACAATGGTTCGTACTGGGCTTTAGAGAATGAACCAGCTGCAGTGAAATAAGGGCCCACAATCATCAGAATGGTATTTAATGGGCCTTGAAGACTGAACCTGTTGCAATGAAATAAGGTTCCACAAAGGTCACAAAGCTACGTACTGGACTTTACAGCATCAACCACTAACAATGAAAGGTCCATAATGAACACATGCTACGTACTGGGCTTTACAGAATTAACCACTTGCAATGAAAGCATGATCTAAATGAACAGAATGCCATGCACTGAGCTTTGTAGTATGAACCACTTCCAATGAAAGTAAGAAGGGTCCCTAATGATCACAATGCTATGTACTGGGCTTTACAGAATCAACCACTTGCAATGAAAGCAAGATCGAAACGAACATAATGCCATGCACTGGGCTTTACAGTGTGAACCACTTGCAATGCAATAAGGTTCCACAAAGGCCACAATGGTTCGTACTGGGCTTCAGAGAATCAACCACTAGCAATGAGAGAACGGTCCATAATGATCACATGCTACATACTGGGCTTTACAGAATTAACCACTTGCAATGCAATAAGGTTCCACAAAGGTCACAATGGTTCGTACTGGGCTTTAGACAATCAACCACTAGCAATGAGAGAAGGGTCCATAATGATCACATGCTACTTACTGGGCTGTACAGAATCAACCACTAGCAATCAGAGATGGGTCCATAATGATTACATGCTACCTACTGGTCTTTACAGAATGAACCTCTTGCAATGAAAGCAAGATCGAAATGAACGTAATGCTTTGAACTGGGCTTTACAGAATCAACCACTTGCAATGCAATAAGGTTCCACAAAGGTCACAATGGTTCGTACTGGGCTTTAGAG
>NW_026943818.1:36903649-36973199 GCF_035594765.1 Anolis carolinensis | reverse complement strand
CTGATTGGAGCATTTTGTTATTCGTTCTTAAGCCTGTGGTTAATTAATTAATTTGTATGTTTGGTATACTTATGCTCATTATTGTATAATGTGTTGTTGTTATATGGTTTTAAGTCATTGTATGGTTTCCTTGCTATGTTGGAAACCGCCCTGAATCCCCTGAGAAGATAGAACGGTATATAAATAAAGTTTATTATTAATAAATAATAATAATAATTCATTCCCTGGCAGAATATGTAAAGCAAAGTGAAGAATCTGCTTTGATTGAAGTCAAAAATCAGAAACTCCTCAAAGCACAGCAGACAAAAAACCAGTACAAGAAAACCGCACTACAAACTAGAGCTGACAGCTGGCACAACAAAACATTGCATGGAAAGTTCCTTGACAAAATTGAAGGAAAAGCTGACAAGGAGAAGACCTGGCTCTGGCTCACGAATGGGACCCTGAAGAAGGAGACAGAAGGCCTGATCCTTGCAGCCCAGGAGCAAGACATCAGGACAAAGGCAATTCAGGCCAAGATCGAAAAATCAGCTGAGGACCCAAAATGCAGACTGTGCAAGGAAACCGACGAAACCATGGATCATATCCTCAGCTGCTATAAGAAAACTGCACAGAGAGACTACAAACAGAGGCACAACTATGTGGCCCAAATGATCCATTGGAACTTATGCCTCGAGTACCACCTCCCAGCAGCAAAGAACTGGTGGGATCACAAACCTGCAAAAGTATTGGAAAATGAGCACGCAAAGATACTGTGTGACTTCCGAATCCAGACTGACAAAGTTCTGGAACACAGCACACCAGACATCACAGTTGTGGAAAAGAAAAAGGTTTGGATCATTGATGTCGCCATTCCAGGTGACAGTCGCATTGACGAAAAATAACAGGAAAAACTCAGCCGCTATCAGGACCTCAAGATTGAACTGTAAAGGCTCTGGCAGAAACCAGTGCAGGTGGTCCCGGTGGTGATGGGCACACTGGGTGCCGTGCCAAAAGATCTCAGCCGGCATTTGGAAACAATAGACATTGACAAAATTGCGATCTGCCAACTGCAAAAGGCCACCCGACTGGGATCTGCACGCATCATCCGAAAATACAGTCCTAGACACTTGGGAAGTGTTCGACTTGTGATTTTGTGATATGAAATCCAGCATGTCTACTTTGGTGTGTCATACAATAAAATAATAATAATAATGTGTTGTCGAAGGCAACAGCCCGGAAAACACACAACCCAATAATAATAATAATAATACCCTTGGGAAATGACCGTGTCCCTCTCACCTGCTCCAAGTAGGGATAGTCCTGCTCCGAGTCGATGCCTCCGTTCTCCCGGACGTACTCAAAGGCCTTGGTGATGTATCCTCCACGGCACCCGTGGTTCCCCATTTTCGTGGAGCAATCGATGAGGTTCTGCTCGCTCAGCGACACCAGCTTCCCCGTCTTGTTGAACATCAGGCCCTCCAAGGCTCCCGTGGCGCTGAAGGCCCAGCACGCCCCGCAATGGCCCTGGCGTCAGAGACAGAAACCAAGAATACAAGGAAACACAGTTTCCAGGCATGAACATAAACGAGAATCCTCTTCCATGAGCTAAGACGAGGCAGGAGATGTGCTTCCAAGAATCAACGTTGCTACGTCTGAAATCTCTCTCTGTTTCTCCTGTATTTACCCGTGTTTGCAAGCCAGAAAGGCATTTCTCTGCCCTTGAATCCCCATGCCTTTGCCAGCTATTCTAAGCTGGCAAAGGCGATGAACCTTTAATCTTAACCTTGTATCTCTATCTAAGGAAGACTCCTCTGAGTCACTGCCAGAAACACCTGGAACTTGTTGGTGTTCGAACTCCTCGGAAAGGTCACTGTTATCATTAGTTTCTGTTTCCTCGCTAGCCTGCGGCCTCTCTGACAATTCAACATTTCCAGCATCAGAGCCTCCGAGATTTCTCTCTTCAGCAAAACCTCAAATCCCCCTTTATCATCAGACTGAACCACAACAGTAGCCTTAACACAGTTTGGCACCACTTGAACTAGCCTAGTGGAGCCAAACTCCACCTGCTTTCAGATCACCTGGTTTTTCACTGGTGTGACGTAACCTTTGGAGCGCCAGTCCACCTCTTTGGGAACCTCCCGGACAGACAGCCCTTGGGAAACCACAACTCCCTTGCCGTCCCTTGGAATCGGGTCTGGACAGAAGCCATTGAGCCTCTGGTTGAACTCTTCGTCCGTCTGGGAAGGGAGAAGAGAGCGTTGACGTTCTCCTAGCCTGAGAGAGTCTACACTGCAGAATTAATGCAGTTCGATGCCACTTTATTTATTTATCTGCAACATTTATATCCCGCCCTTCTCACCCCGAAGGGGACTCCGGGCGGCTTACAAGTTATATGTACGTACGATATATTATATTATTAACATAGCACAATATTAGCATTAAATATTACTATATTGTACTGCAAATAAATAAAAAACTCTTAAAACACTGCTCTTATGTCAAAGCAATGCTATTTACTCAAAATGTTCTTAAGTTGGAACACTCTTATCATTAAGTTACTATATTGTACTGTAAATAAATAAACTCAACTAAAAACACTGCTCTTATGTCAAGCAAGGCTGTTTACTCAAAACACTTAAGTTGGGACACTCTTATTAAATTACTATATTGAACTGTAAATAAATAAATACTTAACTAAAAACACTGCTCTTATGTCAAGCAAGGCTGTTTACTCAAAACGCTCTAAAGTTGGGACACTTATCATTAAGTTACTATATTGTACTGTAAATAAATAAAAAACTTAACTCAAAACACTGCTCTTATGTCAAAGCAAGGCTGTTTACTCAAAACACTCTAAAGTTGGGACACTCTTATCATTAAATTACTATATTGTACTGTAAATAAATAAACTCTTAACTCAAAATGCTCTTATGTCAAAGCAAGGCAATTTACTCAAACGCTCTTAAGTAGGAACGCTCTTATGTAATACATAATATACAATTAAAATAGTGCACTATTTTAATTGTATATTATGTATTACATAAGAGCATCCCAACTTAAGAGCGTTTCGAGTAAATTGCCTTGCTTTGACATAAGAGCAGATATATAATAGTGCACTATTATATCGTATTACATTATAATATTCCAGTCAATATTATATGGATATACAATATGTTGACTGAGAAGATGCTAAGCCACAGACATCCCAGTCCTTCTGTGATGTCACAGAAGCCCGGCCAATGAAGACAGGCGGATGATTACCAAGTCTCCATAGTGGTTCATGGCCAGGTGGAAACTATGTCTCCCCAGGGAAGCCTCTGTGTTGTGCTGCGCGATCCGCTGCAGGTTCTTCTCCCAGACGGAGCGGCGGAAGGACTCTTCCTCCTGCAGGAGATCCCAATCCGGATTAGAAAAATCCCCCTGTTGTCTTATCTGGCTTAGAAATCCCAATTCAGTTCTATTGTTAGCATACAGTCAAGGCCGGCCCAAGTGTAAACGAATAATATTTTGGTGCCGCCCCCCCCCCCCAAAAAAAACAAGAAATGAAGCACCTAAATATTAGGAATAATGTTTTTATTCTGTGTGATAGTGGAATCAATTCTATGGGACTGCTGTGGATTTTCCATCTTTGGGTTTTTTTTAACAGAGGTGGGAATGGTCATCTTTCAGGAGTGCTTGAAGTGTGCATTGGCTATAAGACAGAATGGGGTTGAACACGATGGCTTTTAAGGTCCCATCTAACTTTTATTATTCTTCTAGCTGTGCCCTGCCACGCCTTGCTGTGGCATAGTCAATTGGCCACCTTGATTAGCATCCTTTGTTGGGAGTAGACATGTCCAAAAAATCGTTTTGAATTGTATATCGGAATTATTTTGGATTGTTCTCGCTTTTTGATACGCATTCCGAGACATTGTCTCACAGCGCAACCACCAATGTAATTCGAACCATTGTTGGCCCATTCCCTAATTGTCTCTTAATGTTTCGTTAATTTTTTTCCCCAATTTTTTTTAAAAATATATTTTTAAAAATATTTTTTTTGTTTCTGCAACCTACCTTAGCACAGCCTAATATGGCTGCCGCTCCCCAGCCAATCAGAAGCTTCCACGATGGACGCAAAGGTGGGGGCTAACGTCCTCTGCGTCCACATGTGTGATGTCTCATGGGCCTTGTAGTCCCGTTCCTAGTGCTATTGTGGCAGACGAGGAGGAAAACATGGGATTTCCACCGGTTCTGCTTGAATCGGAGCCTCTCCACCTGGAGGATGTTTGTCCTCAGGAAGTTAACCAAACAAGCCTTGGGCAGAATTCTCCCCCGTTTTCCCGAAAGGACAATTATAATAGAGATAGAGGAGCCAGGGAGGCAAATCGCCGGAGTCTCAGAATCGCAGCCAAACAATTAGCTGATTAGGTCTGCTTCCCTTGGGAAATTCTAAGGAGTCATGCATCTGGACAGAGTTGGGTTTCGCTTCTTGTTCTCCAGAGAAAGTGTTCTGTTGGCAGGAAAACAAGACCCTATATAGGGGTTTTGCCGCAAGGGGAACCTTGCGGAGTCAATTGTTCAGCTTGAGGAGAGAGATCGTGTGTGGACTTCGTAACCCCAGTTCCTTGTTTCCCGGATTAAGTTTCCAGCCTTGCCTTGTTTCACGGACTTCCTTGGACCTTGTTCATGCTTCATGTTTGCCTCGTTCAAGTCTTTGATCTAGCCAAGAATCGAGTTTATTTTCCTGCCTTGTTGTCAAGCTACATTGGACTTTGAAGACTCTGTCATTTCCCCACACTTTGCTTGGCAAAGTGTGTGTTTCGGTCAAGTGGATTAAAAATTTGAACTCTTATATCTTATATTGGACAATACATTACTGGACTATATTTGACCTCATCTGAAAGGTCTGCTTCTGAACTATATTCTTCACTTGTTTTTATTGACTTTATATATTTCTATAATAAAGATATTAGATAGATTCTGGCCTCCGTGTAAGGTTATTGGTGCTCTGCAGCCTGGGTCCTGACAACATGGAAGATTGCCATACAAGCCCGGTGTGTAGCGATTGCGCATGCGCGTCCGCCATTTTAGAAACATTTAGAATCTTTACGAATTTTTGGAAATATCTGAAATTTTTGGGTGAAAAAATCAGAAATACTTTCTATATCGAAGCGCCAGCGCCCCCTACTTTAGAAACGAGAATTGAAACATTTTTTTCATCGATCGGACATGCCTAGTTGGGAGGTGTTAGCTGGCCCTGATTGTTGCCTGTCTGGAATTTCCCTGTTTTCAAAGTGTTGTTCTTTATTCACTGTCCTGGCTTTAGATTGTTTTAATGGTGGGAGCCAGGTTTTGTTGATTTTCAATGGTTTATATACCAGTGGAATAATGTCCAGTGTTGGAGAAAGAACTCTTGTCTGTAGGAGCCATGCGTGAATGTTGCCATTGGCCACCTCAATTAGCACTGAATGGCCTTGCAGCTGCAAAGTCCATCAGGGAGAGTCTCTGCATAGAGGTTTGTTGTAAATGAGGCAAGTGGAAATGTCAGAAATGAGGGCACTCTTGTCTGTTGGAGGCAACTGGGATGGCGACTTCGGCAACCGCGTAGTTTGCCTACCGGTTGAACCGCCCCTGCATACAGTGCAATGCTCTAAGTGTCCACTGGAGGGCGGCAAAGGGAAACACATAGGATTCCAGGGCAAAGGAATAAAAAGAGGGTGCAATGCTCTAAGTGTCCACCGGATGGCAGCAAAGGACTACAAATAGGAGTCCCGGGCGAAAGTCGCCTCTGAGGCTTTAATGGAGGAGCAGGAGAGTGCAATACTCGATGTGTCCACTCGAGGGCAGCAAAGAATTCCCATTGTGGTCCTATGTGGGTTGTAAGTCCCATTGGAGTCCCATTGTGGTCCTATTTATATTACAAATCCCATTGGAACCCTATTGTAGTCCCAGTGTGGTCCTACGTGGATTACAAGTCTCACTGTAGTGCCATTGTGGTCCTATTTATATTATAAGTCCCATTGGAGCCCTACTGGAGTCCCATTGTGGTCTTACATGGATTACAAGTCCCATTGTAGTCTCATTGTGGTCCTACCTGGATTACAAGTCCCATTGGAGTCTTATTGGAGTCCCATTGTCGTCCTATGTGGGTTGTAAGTCCCACTGGAGCCCTATTGGAGCCCCATTGTGGTCCTACATGGATTACAAGTCCCATTGGAGTCCCATTGTGGTCTTATATGGGTTGAAAGTCCCATTGGAGCCCCATTGTGGTCCTACGTGGATTACAAGTCCCATTGGAGTCTTATTGGAGTCCCATTGTGGTCTTACCTGGATTACAAGTCCCATTGAAGTCCCACTGTGGTCCTATATCGGTTACAAGTCCCATTGGAGCCTGATTGGAGCCCCATTGTGGTCTTATGTGGATGACCAGTCCCATTGGAGCCTGATTGGAGCCCCATTGTGGTCTTATGTGGATGACCAGTCCCATTGGAGTCCCATTGTGGTCCTACCTGGAGTACAAGTCCCACTGGAGCCCATAGAGTCCCCATTGTGGTCCTATGTGGGTTGTAAGCCCCATTAGAACCCTACTGTGGTCCCATTGTGGTCCTACATGGATTACAAGCCCCACTGGAGCCCCATTGTGGTTCTTATTGGGTTACAAGTCCCATTGGAGCCCCATTGTAGTCCTATGTGGATTACAAGTCCCATTGGAATCTTATTGGAGTCCCATTGTGGTCCTACATGGATTACAAGTCCCATTGGAGTCCCACTGTGGTCCTATATCGGTTACAAGTCCCATTGGAGCCCGATTGGAGCCCCATTGTGGTCCTTCCTGGATTACAAGTCCCACTGGAGCCCTACTGGAATCCCATTTTGGTCCTATTTAGATTATAAGTCCCATTGGAACCCTACGGTGGTCCCATTGTGGTCCTACCTGGATTACAAGTCCCATTGGAGTCCCATTGTGGTCCCATGTGGATGACAACTCCCATTCTCCCCCAAAGCAGACCCACCTGGAGGTATTCCTTGCGGTGGAGGCCCTTCCATCCCCTCCAGGCTCCTTCCAGGGCCAGATCTGCTCCGCCGGAGGACGCCGTGGTGGCCACGAGGACGGCCAAGACGAGGGGACCCATCTCCCTGCCTGGGGGGCAGAGAACATCCTCAGGAGATCACGATGGCCATCTGCCGGGAGGGCTTGGTTGGTGTCCTTCTACCTGAGCTGGATGACCCTCTATCTATCTATCTATCTATCTATCTATCTATCTATCTATCTATCTATTTAATATAAACAGCTAAACCACTGTACTGCAGGCAAACCCCGCCGATCAAAAGGGCGCCTTTATTGCCTCCCCGCTAAAAGCAGTACCTATTTATCTACGCACATTACCGCTTTCAACCTGCTTGGTGGGCAAGTGAACTGAGGCTGACGGCAGGTGCTCACCCTCCAACCAGGGCGCCAAACTCCCGCCGTCAGCCCCAGCTCACCTGCCCACAAAGCAGGTCAGAAGTACTAAAGCAGTACCTATTTATCTACTCGCATTTCCGCTTTCAACCTGCTTGGTGGGCAAGTGAGCTGAGGCTGATGGCAGGAGCTCACCCTCCGACCAGGGCTCCAAACTCCCGCCGTCAGCCCCAGCTTACCTGCCCACCAAGCAGGTCGAAAGTGGGAAAGTGAGTAGGTAAATAGGTACTGCTTTCAGCGGGGAGGTCCTATAATAAGGTGTAAATATTCTTGCAATTGTGGAAATGAAGCAGGGTTGTCCCTGGTTAGGTTAGGACTAGGATTGGATTTATAATAAGTATGACACAGCAAACAAGATAGATATGCTGGATTTCGTATTTATTATTATTATTATTATTATTATTATTATTATTATTATTATTATTATTATTATTATTATTATTATGTGTGTCTTGAGTGCAAATTTCGCCCCAGACATTTCTCCTGGTGTAGAAACAAACACAAAAGCCACTCTCTTGTGGGCTGGACGTGTCACAATCCTTGCCTTGAAATGAACTTTTGCATTTTCTCTCATTATTATTACATTATTATTATTATTATTATTATTATATTACTATTATTGACACAAAGGCATAGTCTGACACAGCCAATGAGATGTATATGCTGGATTTCATATCACAAAATCACAAGTCGAACACTTCCCAAGTGATTACTTTTATTATTAGTGTGTGGTTACTATTATTATTATTAGTGTGTGATTATTATTATTATTATTATTATTATTATTATTATTATTGACACAAAGACATAGTATGGCACAGCAAACGAAATCTATATGCTGGATTTCGTATCACAAAATCATAAGTCCAACACTTTCCAAGTGATTACTATTATTATTATTATTATTATTATTATTATTATTATTATTATTATTATTATTATTGACACAAAGACATAGTGTCTATTATTATTATTAGTGTGTGATTACCATTATTATTATTATTATTATTATTATTATTATTATTATTATTATTATTATTATCAACACAACGATGTTGTATGGCACAGCAAACAAGATAGATATGCTGGATTTCGTTTCGCAAAACCACAAGTCGAACACTTCCCAAGTGTCTAGGACTGTGTGATGTATTTTCGGATGATGTGTGCAGATCCCAGTAGGGTGGCCTTTTGCAGTTGGCAGATCGCAATTTTGTCAATGTCTATTGTTTCCAAATGCCGGCTGAGATCTCTTGGCACGGCACCCAGTGTGCCCATCACCACCGGGACCACCTGCACTGGTTTCTGCCAGAGCCTTTACAGTTCAATCTTGAGGTCCTGATAGCGGCTGAGTTTTTCCTGTTATTTTTCGTCAATGCGACTGTCACCTGGGATGGCAACATCAATGATCCAAACCTTTTTCTTTTCCACAACTGTGATGTCTGGTGTGTTGTGTTCCAGAACTTTGTCAGTCTGGATTCGGAAGTCCCACAGTATCTTTGCGTGCTCATTTTCCAAGACTTTTGCAGGTTTGTGATCCCACCAGTTCTTTGCTGCTGGGAGGTGGGACTTGAGGCATAAGTTCCAATGAATCATTTGGGCCACAGAGTTGTGCCTCTGTTTGTAGTCTGTCTGTGCGATTTTCTTACAGCAGCTGAGGATATGATCCATGGTTTCGTCGGTTTCCTTGCACAGTCTGCATTTTGGGTCATCAGCTGATTTTACGATCTTGGCCTGAATTGCCTTTGTCCTGATGTCTTGTTCCTGGGCTGCAAGGATCAGGCCTTCTGTCTCCTTCTTCAGGGTCCCATTCGTGAGCCAGAGCCAGGTCTTCTCCTTATCAGCTTTTCCTTCAATTTTGTCAAGGAACTTTCCATGCAGTGTTTCGTTGTGCCAGCTGTCAGCTCTAGTTTGTAGTGCGGTTTTCTTGTACTGGTTTTTTGTCTGCTGTGTTTTGAGGAGTTTCTGATTTTTGACTTCAATCAAAGCAGGTTCTTCACTTTGCTGTACATCTTCTGCCAGGGCATGTTCTTCTTCTTTGACTGCTTGTTTGACTTGTAAGAGTCCTCTGCCCCCTGATCTTCTAGGCAGATATAGCCGGTCAACATCACTGCGAGGGTGCAGGGAATGATGAATGGTCATGAGTTTTCTTGTTTTTCTGTCCAAATTGTCCAGTTCCACCTGTGTCCAATTTATAATGCCAGCAGTATATCTTATGACAGGTATGGCCCAGGTGTTTATGGCCTTGATGGTGTTGCCTCCATTGAGCTTGCTTTTGAGAATTTTTCTGACCCTTTGTGTGTATTCTTTACTGACCACAGTTTTCACATGTTCATGCTTGATGTTGTCCAGCTGTAGTATGCCCAGATAGTTATAGGCCTCTGGCTGGTGACACTTTATTGTTTGGCCATTGGGCATATTTATGCCTTCACTTTCAATGATTTTTCCCTTCTTCAATGCCACTGTCGAACATTTGTCCAAACCAAACTTCATGCTGATATCAGTGTTAGTCAGAGACTGGATTTCAGTTTCCGTTTTCCCATATAGCTTCAGGTCATCCATGTACATCAAATGTGAAATTTTGTGAGAATTCTTAGATGTTTGATAGCCGAGATTTGTTTTTTGTAAGATTGTTGACAGAGGGATCATGGCGATAATGAAAAGCAGAGGGGACAACGAGTCTTCCTGGAAAATTCCTCTCCTGATGTTGACAAGTCCATAGCTTTCATTTCCAACAAACAGTTCAGTTTTCCAGTGCGCCATCATGTTTTCAATGAAGGTGCCAACGGTTTTACAAATCCCGATGGCGTCCAGGCACTTGATGATCCAGCAGTTTGGGAGTGAGTCAAAGGCCTTTTTGTAGTCAATCCACGTCATGTGAAGATTAGCTTTTCGGCTCTTACAGTTCTCCAGAATCATTTTGTCAATCAATAACTGGTCTTTTGTGCCCCTGCTTTTCCGTTTGTTGCCTTTCTGTTCATCTGGCAAGATGTTTTTTTCTTCAAGATAGTCTTGAATTCTGTCAGCTATGATGCCAGTCAGTAGTTTAAACATAGTGGGCAGACACGTTATTGGCCTGTAGTTTCCTGGTGCTGCTCCTTTTGCTGGATCCTTTTGTATCAGGTATGTTCTTCCAGTTGTTAGCCATTCACTGATACTTCCTTTCTGCAGCATCTCATTGAATTGTTGGGCCATTTTTCCATGTAAACTAATCAGATGTTTGAGCCAAAATCCATGAAGTTGATCACTACCAGGCGATGTCCAGTTCTTGACTTTTTGCACTCGTTTGCTGATCATTTCAGTTGTTATTTCCATCTGTTCCATTTTGTTCTGTGAGAATTTTCCTTCAAACTCCTTTATCCACCCAGCGTTTTTGTTGTAGTTTTTATTATTTTCCCAAAGTTCTTTCCAGAACTTCGTTGTTGCAGTTTTCTCTGGCTTTATGGTTACTGTGTCTGTTGTTTGGTTCAGGCTCTGGTAGAACCGTCTTTGGTCTGATTGAAACAGTTGATTTTGTCTGTACTGGATGATTCTGGCTTCATACCTTTCAATTTTTCCGGCTGTTGCTGTAATTTGTTCTTTCACAATTTCCAAAGCTTCTTCAATTTTTCTGGTGTTCAGCCAGTACTTTCGGATCAGGTATTGCTTGATTTTGTCATTCTTCAGTTTCCTCTCTTTCATATTTTTCAGGTTACTTGCATCTGATCTAAGTTTCTTGATTTTCAACTCTAGCCTGACCTTCCACTTTGGTTTTCCAGTCGATTTTCTTTGGGGCTGCCTTGGTTGTAGGAGCCCAAGTTCTTCTGTTACTATCACTGCTGCACTGTAGGCATACTGGTTTGTTTGTTCAATTATTATTATTATTATTATTATTATTATTATTATTATTATTATTATTATTATTATTGGCACAGACATAGTACAACACAGTAAACGAGATCTATATGCTGGATTTCATATCACAAAACACTTCCTTATTATTATTATTATTATTAGTGTGCGATTACTATTATTATTATTATTGACACAAAGACATAGTGTCTATAATTATTAGTGTGTGATTACCATTTATTATTATTATTATTATTGACACAAAGACATAGTGTCTATTATTATTAGTGTGTGATTACCATTACATTATTATTATTATTATTATTGACACAAAGACATAGTGTCTATTATTATTATTATTAGTGTGTGATTACCATTACCATTACCATTATTATTATTGACACAAAGACATAGTGTCTATTATTATTATTATTAGTGTGTGATTACCATTACATTATTATTATTATTATTATTGACACAAAGACATAGTGTCTATTATTATTATTATTAGTGTGTGATTACCATTACCATTATTATTATTATTACTGACACAAAGACATAGTGTCTATTATTATTATTATTAGTGTGTGATTACCATTACATTATTATTATTATTGACACAAAGACATAGTGTCTATTATTATTATTATTAGTGTGTGATTACCATTACATTATTATTATTGACACAAAGACATAGTGTCTATTATTATTATTAGTGTGTGATTACCATTACATTATTATTATTATTATTGACACAAAGACAGTGTCTATTATTATTAGTGTGTGATTACCATTACATTATTATTATTGACACAAAGACATAGTGTCTATTATTATTATTAGTGTGTGATTACCATTACCATTATTATTATTATTGACACAAAGACATAGTGTCTATTATTATTAGTGTGTGATTACCATTACATTATTATTATTATTGACACAAAGACATAGTGTCTATTATTATTATTAGTGTGTGATTACCATTACATTATTATTATTATTATTATTGACACAAAGACAGTGTCTATTATTATTATTAGTGTGTGATTACCATTACCATTATTATTATTATTGACACAAAGACAGTGTCTATTATTATTATTAGTGTGTGATTACCATTACCATTATTATTGACACAAAGACAGTGTCTATTATTATTATTATTATTAGTGTGATTACCATTACATTATTATTATTATTATTGACACAAAGACATAGTATGACACAGCAAATGAGAGCTATATGCTGGATTTCATATCACAAAATCACAAGTCGAACACTTTCCAAGTGTTTAGGACTGTGTGATGTATTATTATTATTATTATTATTATCCTTTCTCCCCGACCGAGAGCAAACCTACCTCTTTCTCCTTGCAGAAAAGGTAAGGAAAAAACCTTCCTTCCTTCCTTTTTTCTCTCTGTCTCTGAAAAGGAAGAAGTCGCCAAAGTCTCTCTTCTTTCGAAAAACTGCCGCAAGTCACACGGTTTCCGTTGCGATACACACACATTTTTGCACAATTCGGGTTTCCGGGAGACTAGCTTACAAACCACAGGTTGACATCAATAACTTGCAATAACTATTATATGCTTGGCCTTTGAGATAGAGGAAAAGCACCTTTATAAGCATTGAAAGCTTCTATTTCTTTCTTGTCCTCGTCCTCGGTTTAGGCGGAGGCTTTTTAGCAGCATTAGCATTGTAAGGTTATAATAAATAATACTAATAATACTAATAATAATAATGTTTGAGCTGGGAAAGATCCAGATTCCTTTCCTTTGTATAGACGTTTGTTTGATGTTGTTTCTGTAAATGCATATGACCATTGGTCGGAGCATTAATAAATTGATTGATTGATTGAATAATAATAATGATAATAATAATAATAATGTTTGAGCTGGGAAAGATCGAGATTCCTTTCCTTGTCCTCTGTTTAATCAGAGGCTTTTTAGCAGCATTAGCATTGTAAGGTTATAATAATTAATAATAATAATAATAATGATAATAATAATAATGTTTGAGCTGGGAAAGATCCAGATTCCTTTCCTCGTCCTCTGTTTAATCAGAGGCATTTTAGCAGCATTGGCATTGTAAGGTAATAATAATAATAATAATAATAATAATAATAATAATAATAATAATATGTTTGAGCTGGGAAAGATCGATTCCTTTCCTCGTCCTGTTTAGGTGGAGGCTTTTTAGCAGCATTGGCATTGGGTCTCAATAAAGAGAGGAAAACAGGATAATGATAATGATAATAATAATGACAATGATAATAATATGTTTGAGCTGGGAAAGATCCGGATTCCTTTCCTCATCCTCTGGGAGGGAATTGGCCTTGACATCTGGGAGTTGTAGTTACTGGGATGTATAGTTCGCCTGCATTCAAAGAGCACTCTGGACCTCACCAACGATGGTCCTGGATGAAACGTGGCACACAAACCCGATATGCCCAAATTTGAATACTGGAGGGGTTTGGGAGAGACTGACCTTGATGTTTGGGAGTTGTAGTCCACCTATATGTATGGGAGTTGTAGTTCACCTACAACCAGAGAAACTGTGAAGCCCACCAACGATGGACGTGGATCAAACGTGGCACACAGAAACAACATGATCAAGTGAACCTACTGGAAGGGTTTGGGAGAGATTGACCTTGATGTTTAGGAGTTATAGTTCACCAGGTACCCAAGCTAGTCATAATAATAATGACAATGATGGCGATTGAGCAGGGAAAGAGTTGCCTTCCTACAACAGGCAATGCAAACAGCAGCTGTCCCAATGAAGGAAATAAGTAAGAAAAAACCACACCGCTGGTTTCCCATAGTTTTAATGCATCACTACATCTTACCACTCATAATTATAAAAGAATAAGAATCCATAAAAATATTTTCTTTTCATAATACGCACTTAAAAGTATAACCGGGGGGGGGGGGGTAGAGGGGGGGAGTCATTTGTGGTTCACGGGGGCCGCGGTCGTCCGGTGGGCCGGCTTTCCGTCCTTCCTTCCTTCCCTCCCGAAGCGTCTTCTGGGTTGAAATGGCAGAGCCCCGAACCCCGAGGAGAAAGGGGACCAAAAGACGGGGAGGACGAAAAAGGAGCGCGGGTGCAAACGTGGCCCTTTCCCCCCCAAAATCCTTCCGAATTGACGTTTCTAATCCCTCGGAGGTCCAAAAGATGAGTTTGGTGGCCCCTGAGGTCCTTCAAAGGTCAGAAATACTAGATTTTCTGGCCCTTGAGGAACCCCAAAGCTTCAAAAGTAAGGTTTTCCAGCCCTTGAGGAACCCCAAAGGTCCAAAAGTAAGGTGTTCTGATCCTTGAGGAACCACAAAGATCCAAAAGTAAGGTGTTCTGATCCTTGAGGAACCCCAAAGGTCCAAAAGTAAGGTTTTCTGATCCTTGAGGAACCCCAAAGGTCCAAAAGTAAGGTTTTCTGATCCTTGAGGAACTCCAAAGATCCAAAAGGTTTTCTGATCCTTGAGGAACCACAAAGGTCCAACAGTAAGATTTTCTAGCCCTTGAGAAACCCTAAGGATCCAAAAGTAAGGTTTTCTGATCCTTGAGGAACCCCAAAGGTCCAAAAGTAAGGTTTTTTGATCCTTGAGGAACCCCAAAGATCCAAAAGTAAGGTTTTTTTGATCCTTGAGGAACCCCAAAGGTCCAAAAGTAAGGTTTTTTGATCCTTGAAGAACCCCAAAGGTCCAAAAGTAAGGTTTTCTGATCCATGAAGAACCACAAATGTCTAAAAGTAAGGTTTTCTGATCCTTGAGGAACCCCAAAGTTCCAAAAGTAAGGTTTTCTGATCCTTGAGGAATCCCAAAGGTCCAAAAGTAAGGTTTTATGGCCCTTCAGGAGCCCCAAAGATTGAAAAGTAAGGTTTTCTGATTTTTGAGGAACCACAAAGATCGAAAAGTAAGGTTTTCTGTACCTTGAGGAACCCCAAAGGTCCAAAAGTAAGGTTTTCTGATCCTTGAGGAACCACAAAGGTCCAAAAGTAAGGTTTTACGGCCCTTGAAGAACCCCAAAGATCCGAAAGTAAGGTTTTCTGATTTTTGAGGAACCTCAAAGGTCTAAAAGTAAGGTTTGCTGAACCTTGAGGAACCTCAAAGGTCCAAAAGTAAGTTTTTCTGATCCGCGAGGAACCCCAAAGGTCTACAAGAAGGGTTTTGTAGCCCTTGGGGACCCTCAGAGATCAGAAATTCTAGATCTTCCGGCCCTTGAGGACCCCAATGGTCCAAAATAAGGGTTTTGTGGCCTGCGGGGACTCTGAGGTCAGAAATGAAAGGTTTTATGGCCTTTGGGGACCCTCAGAGGTCATCAAGAAGAGCTTTGTGGCTTGTGAGGCTCCTCAAGAGATCAAAATGGAAGGGTATTGTCAAAATGTAGATGTCGGGGTGGAAAAACGTCTCTTGGATGTTTGTTTAGTCACATTCGGGGGAGTGTTTTCGCGGTGACATCCCACCACCGAAAAAGCCCCCAATGTGAGCCAATTCAAAACAAGGCCAATTCGGAGGGGGGGGAGGGGCGGGGGAGAAAAGAGGGGTGAAATGGGGACACAGTCGCTGACCTGCAGAGGACTGGAAAAGCCGCGGAGATGGAGACGGGTGGTTCGGGGCTCCGGCAAAGGACACATCTCGCAGCGACCATCCAAACAAGCCCGAGTGCCTTCCGGAAACGGGAATCGGATCTCAGAAGAGATTTGTAACGTATCTCCGTCCGCTCTCTTATCGATGGCACCTTCCATAAATGGGAATTGGACTTCGGAAGAGATTCACAACGCCTCTCCGTCTGCTCTCTCTTATTGGAAACAGGAATCGGATCTTAGAAGAGATTTGTAACGTATCTCTGTCCGCTCTTTCTTGTCAATGGCAACTTCCGTAAACGGGAATCGGACTTCGGAAGAGATCCGCGACGCGTCTCCGTCCGCTCTCTCTTATCAATTCCACTTTCCGGAAATGGGAATCGGATCTTGGAAGAGATTCGTAACGTATCTCCATCAGCTTTTTCTTATCGATGACACTTTCCATCAATGGGAATCTCACCTCGGAAGAGATCCGCGACACACCTCCGTCTGCTCTTGCTTATCGATGTCTTTTCCGGAAACGGGAACCGGACCTTGGAAGAGATTCGTAATGTATCTCCGTCCGCTCTCTCTTATCGATGCCACTTTCCGGAAACAGGAATTGGATCTCAGAAGAGATTCATATTGTATCTCTGTCCGCTCTTTCTTTTCAATGCCACCTTCCGTAAACGGGAATCGGACCTTGGAAGAGATCCGTGATGAGTCTCAGTTTGCTCTTTCTTTTCAATGCCACCTTCCGTAAATGGGATTCGGAACTCGGAAGAAAATCTGCGACAAGTCTCCGTCCACTCTCTCTTATCGGAAACAGGAATCGGATCTCGGAAGAGATTCGTAACATATCTCCGTCCGCTCTCTCTCATCGATGCCACCTTCCGTAAATGGGAATCGGACTTCGGAAGAGACCATCCAAACAAGCCTGAGAGCCTTCCGGAAACGGGAATCGGATCTCGGAAGAGATTCGTAACATATCTCCGTCCGCTCTCTCTCATTGATGCCACCTTCCGTAAATGGGAATCGGACTTCCGAAGAGACCATCTAAACAAGCCCGAGAGCCTACCGGAAACGGGAATTGGATCTCGGAAAAGATTCGTAACATATCTCTGTCCGCTCTCTCTCATCGATGCCACTTTCCGTAAACGGGAAACGGACTTCGGAAGAGACCATCCAAACAAGCCTGAGAGCCTTCCGGAAACGGGAATCGGATCTTAGAAGAGATTCGTAACGTATCTCCGTCCGCTCTCTCTCATCGATGCCGCTTTCCGTAAACCAGAATCGGACTTCGGAAGAGACCATCCAAACAAGCCCGAGAGCCTTCCGGAGAAGGGAATCGGATCTCGGAAGAGATTCGTAACGTATCTCCATCCACGCTCTCTCATCGATGCCACTTTCCGTAAACGGGAAACGGACTTCGGAAGAGACCATCCAAACATGCCCGAGCGCCTTCCGGAAACGGGAATTGGATCTCAGAAGAGATTCGTAACATATCTCCGTCCGCTCTCTCTCATCGATGCCACTTTAAGTAAACGGGAAACGGACTTCGGAAGAGACCATCCAAACAATCCCGAGCGCCTTCCGGAAACGGGAATCGGATCTCGGAAGAGATTCGTAACGTATCTCCGTCCGCTCTCTCTCATCGATGCCGCTTTCCGTAAACCAGAATCGGACTTCGGAAGAGACCATCCAAACAAGCCTGAGCGCCTTCCGGAAACGGGAATCGGATCTCGGAAGAGATTCATAACATATCTCCATCCGCTCTCTTTTGTCGATGCCACCGACCGCTCCCCGTACTTATCTCCACGAGGACAGCGAGGGGAGACGCACACAGAAGGAAGGAAGGGGAGAGCCTGCCTTTTATTCCGGAGTAGCAGCAACATCGTTCAATGGAGGGAGGGAAGGAAGGAAGGAAGGGGTCAGGGAAAGGGGTCGGCGGCAGGCACGGAAGGAAGGAAAAGGGGGTGGCACAGTCTCGGCTCCCCTCGTTCGCTCGGGACGTTGTGCCCAGCACCGGAGGAGGAGAGGAAAACACAGAGAGAAAGGGAGAGGAAAACACAGAGAGAGAGAAATGGGTAAGACGCAGCCGAGGGTCGGAGACGAGACTTGAAAGGAAAGGGGGAATTGGGGGACGGGCAGGGGGGGGCTTGTCATAGGGTTGGGGTCTCTCTGCCCCCTCAGAGGTATTCTTGAAGAAAGTGCAGCAGCGTGATTTCGTAGTGCTCCCCTGACTCCGGGCAGCGAATACTGTGTCGCTCGTTGGGGTAGATCTGGAAGGAGAGGAAAGGAGAGCATCTGTCGGGAGGGCTTGGACTGTGTGGCAGGGAGAGCGTCAGTCCAGATCAGGGCTTCTCAACCTTCCTAATACTGCGAACCATGTTAGGGGGATTTACCATAGTTTGCATTCTTCCATCCCATCTATATATATAAAAGGGTAATGAAATTTCGGCCTAGGACAAAACAACAAAACTATACATCCAAGAAACACTAAACTTGGCAGCACAACCCCTCATCCATGCCTCCACGTTCATACAACAAAAAGAAAAGAAAAATAAAGTCCTAATTAGAGGGAGAGGAAGAATTGTTTTTATCCAATTACTGCCAGTTAAAAGGCTAAGCTCCACCCACTTGGTCTAGCAACCCACTCAACCCAGGGGACAGGCAGAGTTAGGCCTCACTTAGGCCTCTTCCACACTGCCTATAAAATACAGATTATCTGATTTTATCTGGATTATATGGCAGTGTAGACTCAAGGCCCTGCCACACAGCTGTATAACCCATTTATAATGGACTTAATGTCAGGGGAAAACCTTTACCCTTTACCTTAACTACCACCAATTCCTCAATACTTTATTTCACATACCACCATACTTCGCCACAGCAACGCGTGGCCGGGCACAGCTAGTCTATATATATAAAAGGGTATTGGAATCACGGCACCGGACAAAACTACTAAACTAAACGCCCCACAACATCGAAAATTGACAGCACAACCTCTCATCCACGCCTCTACGTTCATACAACAAAAAGAAAAGAAAAATTAAGTCCTAGTCACAGCAACGCCTGGCCGGGCACAGCTAGTCTACTACTATTTCTTCTTGCCCTTCATCCTCCATCTATGTCCTGAATACCAGCCATATATTATATTATTATAATTATTATTATAGATTTATTTGTACATAACACTACTGCACACAATGCACATTGGCTCCAAGTATCTGAGATTCGTCTCTGAATATCGGGCTCTTCCCAAGAGCCTTGGATATTAGAGGTATTACTATTATTATTATTATATGACATAGCAAACAAGATAGATATGCTGGATTTCGTATCACAAAATCACAAGTCGAACACTTCCCAAGTGTCTAGGACTGTGTGATGTATTATTATTATTATTATTATTATTATTATTATTATTATTATTATTATTCTGCCTTTCTCCCTGAGGGGACTCGAGGCAGCCACCAACCACACAATCTAATCTATATTTAAAGAGACATGATTTTTATTATTAGGACTGTGTGATTATTATTATTATTATTATTATTATTATTATTATTATTATTATTATTATTATTATTATTATTATGCCTTTCTCCCTGAGGGGACTCGAGGCAGCCAACAACCACACAATCTAAAAGAGACATGATTTTTTTACTATTATTATTCTTATTATCTCTATTTATATTCAGTCTTTCTCCTCCCCATGGGGATCCTGGATCCCTTTGTATTCCATATTCATTTCGAATACTATCCTATTATTATTATTATTATTATTATTATTATTATTATTATTATTATTATTTATATTCCACCCTTCTCCTCCCCATGGGGATCCTGAACCCCTTTGTCTTCATTTGCATCTCTAATACCATCCTATTATTATTATTATTATTATTATTATTATTATTATTATATTACCTTTGTTTATATTCTGCCCTTCTCCTCCCCATGGTCTTCCATGTTCATCTCGAATACCGTCCTATTGTTGTTGTTGTTATTATTATTACCTTTATTTATATTCTACCCTTCTCCCTGTGGGGATCCTGGACCCCTTTGTCTTATATACAGTATTCATCTTTTAATCTATGTTAATTTTATCAATATTTGTATGTATGTATTTTTATCCTTTACAATTTTATCTTATAAATCGCCTAGAGCAGGGGTCCCCAAACTTTTTAAACAGGGGGCCAGTTCACGATCCTTCGGACCGTTGGAGGGCCGGACTATAGTTGGCCATCGAGCAATAATAATAATAATAATAATAATAATAATAATAATAATAATAATAATAATAATAAAAGAGGGTTGGAAGAGACCCCTTGGGCCATTGAGTCCAATCCCCTTTGTGCATCAAAATCACTAGCAAAGCACCCCCGACCGATGGCCTACCAGCCTCAATGTTGTTGTTAATAATAATAATAATAATAATAATAATAATAATAATAGAGGGTTGGAAGAGACCCCTTGGGCCATTGAGTCTAATCCCCTTCTGCCTTTGTGTACCAAAATCACTAGCAAAGCACCCCCAATAGATGGCCTCCCAGTCTCAATGTTGTTGTTGTTGTTAATAATAATAATAATAATAATAATAATAATAATAATAATAATAATAAAGAGGATTGGAAGAGACCCCTTGGGCCATTTAGTCCAACCCCCTTCTGCCTTTGTGCACCAAAAGCACAAGCAAAGCATCCCTGACAGATGGTCAACCAGCCTCAATGATGATGATGATGATGATGATAATAATAATAATAATAATAATAATAATAATAATAATAATAATAATAATAATAGGGCTTTTAAGAGAAGAAGAGACCCCTTGGGTCATTTAGCCCAACCCCCTTCTGCCTTTGTGCCGTAGGGGCAAGATAAATGGCTTCGATGGGCCGCATCCGGCCCCCGGGCCTTAGTTTGGGGACCCCTGGCCTAGAGCATCTTGGATGGAGGGTGATTAATAAGTAATTAAATGATGATGATGATGATGATCTTGAATACCATCCTATTATTATTATTATTATTATTATTATTTATTTATTTATTTCCCAGATCCCTTTTTGTTCTATATTCATCTCGAATACCGTCCTATTATTATTATTATTTTATTATTATGACTCAGTAAACAAGATAGATATGCTGAATTTCGTTTCACAAAATCACGTCGAACACTTCCCAAGTGTCTAGGACTGTGTGATGTATTTTTGGATTATGCTTGCAGATCCCAGTAGGGATTATTATTATTATTACCTTTATAATATAAATATTTATAATTATTAATATATTAATTAATATAAATATTTATATTATTATTATTACCTTTATTTATAATAATATTTATATTATTATTATTAGTAGTAGTAGTATTATTATTACCTTTATTTATATTCCACCCTTCTCCTCCCCGTGGGGATCCTGGACCCCTTTGTCTTCCATATTCATCTCAAATACTACCTTATAATAATAATAATTATTATTATTATTAGCTTTATTTATATTCTGCCCTTCTCCTACCCAAGTGTCTAGGACTGTGTGATATATTTTCGGATGATGCTTAAGGTTCCCAGTAGGGATTATTATTATTATTATTATTATTATTATTATTATTATTATTACCTTTATTTATATTCCACTCTTCTCCACCCCGCGGGGATCCTGGACCCCTTGTCTTCCATATTAGTCTTGAATACTATCCTATTATTATTATTATTATTATTATTATTATTATTATTATTACTATTATTATCCCGCCTTTCTCCCCGTGGGGCTCCCAACCACGTCAACCAATACGGACCTGTAGCTGATAGGGCTTCCCAGCCCGGATGAGCTGGGAGATCAGGAAATTGGTGTGGAAAAAGTGCACGTTTTCATCCAGAAACCCATGGAGGATCAGCAAGCGGTTGGGCCTGCGAGGGAGACCAAAGTGGAACAAATCAGGCATGGAGACGCTACGGCCCTCCGGGTTTTGTTGGGACTACAATTCCCAAGGAGAGTCCAAACTACGACATAAGCAGCACTCACTCGTTGGGGAGTTTCTCGACATGCAGCGCCACCGACCCCGCTTCGTAGCCTTGCTGGTTGTTCTCGGGGACATCCATGTACCGCTCCGTGTATCCCGTGTCGTAGGCCATCCAGACGGTGACGGGGGCCCCGGCGATGGCCACCTGAAAAGGACAGCAGCCACAGGGTTGGGACTGATGGGAGTTGTAGTTCACCTACATCCAGAGTGGACTGTGAACCCAAACAATGATGGATCTGGACCAAACTTGGCATGCATACCCGATATATAGAAATTCAAATACTGCTCGGTTTTGAGGGCAATTGGCCTGGACATTTTGGAGTTGTAGGTCCTGGGATGTATAGTTCACCCAGAGGCTTACCTTGAAGACATGAGGTTTGCAGATGAGGCCCATGAGGGAGAGGAAGCCTCCGTAGGACCAGCCGTGGATGGCAACGCGGGCCAGGTCCACGAACCCGTATTTCTCCGCCACGTAATGTAAACCTTCCACCTGGTCTTCGATCTCCACTTGACCCTGGGAGGAAAATGGCGGAAGGGAGAGGAAATCATTCCGCTTGAATGGCTTTTAACACAGCGTTGCCTGAACTGAACTTAAGGTAAACAACTTGTTGCTTAATAGACATCCATGAAATTGTTCTGTCTCCCATGAATTTCTTTCACAACTTTCCCACATAATCTCTCTGAACGACATAATCATAATATGGGAAGTGTTAGCTGGCCCTGATTGTTTCCTTTCTGGAATTCCCAATTTCCCTGCTTTCAAAGTGTTGCTCTTTATTTACTGTTCTGGTTTTAGAGATTATATTGTTCTGTATTATTATACCACAGTAATTATTTCATATTACAGTAGAGTCTCACTTATCCAACATTCGCTTATCCAATGTTCTGGATTATCCAACGCAGTTGGGCTCTTAGTCGTCAGTGTTTTTGTAGTCAATGTTTCCAATACATTGAGATGTTTTGGTGCTAAATTCGTAAATACAGTAATTACTACATAGCATTACCACGCACTGAACTACTTTTTCTGTCAAATCTGTTGTATAACATGATGTTTTGGTGCTTCGTTTGTAAAATCATAACGTAATTTGATGTTTAATAGGTTTTTCCTTAATCCCCCCTTATTATCCAACATATTTGCTTATCCAACGTTCTGCCTGTCTGTTTATGTTGGATAAGTATAATATAATCCAGTTCTACTGTATATTTATAATCTTATATTATCTGCTTAGAACTGGATTATATGAGGCCCCTTCTACACAGCTGGATAAAATGCACACTGAAGTGGATTATATGGCAGTGTGGAGTCAAGATAATCCAGTTCAAAGCAGATAATATAAGATTATAAATGGGTGATATAGCTGTGTGAAAGGGCCTTGAGTCTACACTGCCACATAATCCAGTTAAAATCAGATAATCTGTATTTTATAGGCACTGTGAAAGAGGCCTAAGTGAGGCCTAACTGTGCCTGTCCCCTGGGCTGAGTGGGTTGCTAGGAGACCAAGTGGGCGGAGCTTAGCCTTCTAACTGGCAGCAATAGGATAAAAACAATTATTACTCTGCCTCTAATTAGGAATTTATTTTTCTTTTCTTTTTGTTGTATGAACGTAGAGGCATGGATGAGGGGTTGTGCTGCCAAGTTGAGTGTTTCTGGAATGTGTAGTTTTGTTGTTTTGTCCTAGGCCAAAATTTCATTACCCTTTTATATATATAGATATATAGATTTGGATTATTGTTTGGTCCTCACCTTTTTGCTAAACCTTTTTGGATTACGTATTTTCCTTTCTTATTCCTGATTTTTATATGTTTTTTATTTATCTGTTTTTACAATAAACTGTTTGTTTATATTCCTGGACTCTTGTGTGGTTCACTGGCCATAGGTGTTTCCAGGCCTGGAGTGCAACACATCCCTCCTCCAAGCATGCACAATCCCCATAGGAAAGGGGGAACTTTTCTTAGCGACGCAGAGCAACTCACCATCTGGTTCTTGAGGGCCCCTTCGAACTTAAGGCCTCGCTGGCAGGAGCCCCGGCCGTCAATCACCACGACAGCATAGCCGAGGGAAGCCAGAGTATTGAGCCGTAGGTACTTGATGCCTTTGAAGGAGTTGTTTACTAACTGGACCTGCAAAGGGTGGAGGAAAAGCAATCAGAGAGAGAGAGAGAAAAAGGATTACCACCTCATCCATTTCATAGGAAGTCTGCTACAAAACAGGAGCTTTTTTGTTGAGTTCCAGAGAAGCAGACGAATGGCCTGCCTCAGGGGAGCATAATTGCTCCATAAATGTTTAACGTTTACACAAATGATCAGCCATTACCAGTACGGACAGAAAATTTAATCTATGCTGATGATCATGCCATCAATGCTCAAGCAGAGAGCTTTGAAATGGTTGAACAGAAGCTCTCCAAAACTTTAGGTCAGGGGTCCTCAAATGTTTTAAGTGGAGGACCGATTCACAGTCCCTCAGACTGTTGGTGGGCTGGACTAGGATGAAATAGTCCAAAATTAGGATTGTTGTTGTTGTGTGCCTTCAAGTCATTTCAGACTTAGGTCAACCCTAAGTCTAAGGTTTAGGACAGAGGCCAAGTCAAGGACCCTGGAGGGCCTTAGTTTGGGGACCCCTGATCTAGATGGTCTCATAAGACCATAGGTAAGCAAAGAGACCTCCAAAGACCATCTAGATGGTTTCATAAGGCCACAGGTAAGGAAAGAGACCCCCCAAAGCCATCTAGATGATCTCATCAGGCCATCAAAAGACCATAGATAAGGAAAGGAACCCTCAAAGACCATCTACATGATTTCACAAGACTATAGGTAAGGAAAGGGGCCCCCAAAGGCCATCCAGATGATCTCATATGACCATAGGTAAGAAAAGAGACCTCCAAAGACCAGGTAGACTTAGGTCAACCCTAAGACTAAAGTTTAGTACAGGGGCCAGGTCAATGACTTTGGAGGGCCTTAGTTTGGTGTCCCCTGACACGATCTCATAAGACCATCGGTAAGCAAAGAGACCTCCAAAGACCATCTAGATGATCTCATCAAGTCATCAGAAGACCATAGATAAGGAAAGGGACCCTCAAAGACCATCTAGATCAGGGGTCCCCAAACTAAGGCCCAGGGGCCGGATGCGGCCCTCCAAGGTCATTTACCTGGCCCTCGCCCCCAGTTTTAGACTTAGGCTCGCCCAAAGTCAGAAATGACTTGAAGGCACACAACAACAACAACAACAACAACAACAACAAAAACAACAATCCTAATTAACTTGATTATCTCATTGGCCACAAGCAGGCCCACGCTTCCCATTGAAATCCTGGTAGGATTATGTAGCTTAAAATTGTTTTTGTTTTTAAATATTGTATTGTTCTTCATTTACTAATATTATGCTATGGTAATAATATCATATATTGTGTACCTATATACATATAATATTGATAATATTATTATAATGTAATACCATATAATACTAATAATAATACAATATAATATTAATTATATATTAAATGTAATATTATTAGTATTACAGTATAGTGGTATAGTACAAAATAGTAATATATAATGCTAATATTGTGCTGTGCTAATACAATATATTGTATGTACATACAACTTGTAAACTGCTCTGAGCCTGAGTGGGTGGGGTATACATGTAGTAAACAAACAAACAAACAAACAATTGTTGGGGGTTTTTTGCACTACAAATAAGACATGTGCAGTGTGCATAGGGATTTGTTCATTTTTTTTTCAAATGATAATTCGGCCCCTCAACAGTCTGAGGGACCATGAACCGGCCCTCCACTTAAAAAGTTTGGGGACCCCTAATCTAGATGGTTTCATAAGACCATCGGTAAGGAAAGGGACCCCTAAAGGCCATTTAGACAATCTCCTAAAACCATAGGTAAGGCCATCTGGACGTTCTCATAGGACCATAGGTAAGGAAAGTGACCTCCAAAAGCCATCTAGATGGTCTCATACGGCCGTAGCTAAGCAAAGAGACCTTCCAAGACGATCTAGACGATCTCATAAGACCATAGGTAAGCAAAGAGACCTCCAAAGACCATCTAGATGGTTTCATAAGACCATAGATAAGGAAAGGGACCCCTAAAGCCCATTTAGACAATCTCCTAAAACCATAGGTAAGGCCATCTAGACGATCATAGGTAAGGAAAGTGACCTCCAAAAGCCATCTAGTTGGTCTCATAAGGCCGTAGCTAAGCAAAGAGACCTCCAAAGACCATCGAGACGATCTCATAAGGCCGTAGCTAAGCAAAGAGACCTCCAAAGACCATCTAGATGATCTCATAAGACCATAGGTAAGCAAAGAGACCTCCAAAGACCATCTAGATGATCTCATAAGACCATAGGTAAGCAAAGAGACCTCCAAAGACCATCTAGATGATCTCATAAGACCATAGGTAAGCAAAGAGACCTCCACAGACCATCGAGACGATCTCATAAGACCATAGGTAAGCAAAGAGACCTTCAAAGACCATCTAGATGATCTCATAAGACCATAGGTAAGCAAAGAGACCTCCAAAGACCATCGAGATGATCTCATAAGACCATAGGTAAGCAAAGAGACCTTCAAAGACCATCTAGATGATCTCATAAGACCATAGGTAAGCAAAGAGACCTCCAAAGATCAGATAGACTTAGGTCAACCCTAAGTCTAAAGTTTAGGACAGGGGCCAGGTAAGTGATCTTGGAGGGCCGCCTCCGGCCCACGGGCCTTAGTTTAGGGAACCCTGCTTTAGGTGCTCTTTAATGCCTATTTCAAAGCATACAATAGTCTAAGGTAGATTGCAGCTCCTTTTTGCTATCAATAACAGATCCCTATGATTGGTTTGCACTCGCCGCTGGCCAATTATGGCCGAAAGGGCTGGCCTTCCTTCCTTCAAAACGGGGTTGATTTTTTTGTCACTTGAGACCTGTCACCGCGCCCGTCATGTTCTACCTGAGGCCCTCCGTACACGAAGAGGACGGTGGGGTGCTTCTTCCCCGGCTGGAGGTCGTGAGGTTTGTACACCATCCCGTACAGCTCGACGTCCGACTGGGTGCGGAAGTGGAAGATTTCCGGCGGGATGTAGTCGGCGGGGCAGCCTGCAGAGAGGCCAAAGGGAGGAGGAGGGGGAGGAAAGGGTCAGCAGGGGGATCCAAGCGCAAAACAAGCTCAAATTAGAAACATGGGGAAAAGGTCTAACGCAAATGCCCACTCAATATGTTATTTTCTTTCGCTCGTGAGTGGGTTCTTCTTTGTATATACAGTGACTAGCTGTGCCCAGCTACGCACTGCTGTGACAAAGTGTGGTGGTATGGGAAATAAAGTATTGAGGAATTGGTGGTTGTTAGTATATGTGGCTGAGGTGGTTGCCAGGACATGAAGGGGCTACCTTTATGACTGGCAGCCAGGGGAAGAACAGCTCTTCCTCGTCCTGTCATTTGAACTTTATTTTTCTAGGTTTTTTTATTGATAGACATAGATGGGATGACTATGTCTTTTGTGGCCAAATTTGGTGTGATTTGGTTCAGTGGTTTTGTTGTTTACTCCATGGGAAAGACGCACATTACATTTTTATATATATAGATTTTCGCTGGCTCGTTTTGGGTCCATCCGTATCAAAGCTGGCAACTAAATCTGAATCCTGAACTTGTTAAAATCGGATGGCTGACATGGAACGTTTGGAAAGCTCAAAAGATGATAGCGAACTACATTAAATTGAGGCATCAGAAGGTTAAATGTTTATGAATATTTACCATATCTCAAAGAAAAACAGTAAACTAGCTCTGTAAGTGGGAAAGCAGGGTCAAGAAAAACAATATGATATTAACAATAACTTAAAAATAATAATAATAATAATAAACACTTCATTAGTACCCTACCCTATCTACAACATAGTAACAGGCAAACATTCAACGTCTATATAAACAATGAAGAGCTATAGATCTATAATGATATATACTAATTTCACATATGCATTTCCCCCTGAAATGTTTGCAAATCCTTTCTTTCCATATGTGCATTCCCCTCCTGCAGTATTTGCAAGCCTGATATATCTATATTCATATGTATCTATCTAGACATCTCTCTATATAGAGATAATTATGTCTGTACAGGATTTGGAAAGACTTGCAAACATGTGAGGCGAAAATTCATATATAAAAATAATGTATACACATAGATACAGATATACAGGTACATTGAAATCTCTAGATATCTATATGTTTATAGGATTTGCAAAGACTTGCAAACATGACGGGGAAATTCATATGTAAAATTAATATAGATAGATGGATAGATAAAAATATTTAGGTACCGTATATACTCGAGTATAAGCCAACATGAATATAAGCCGAGGCACCTAATTTTACCACCAAAAAACTGGGAAAACATTTGACTCCAGTATAAGCCAAGGGTGGTAAATTTCAGAAATAAAAATAGATACTAATAAAATTGCATTAACTGAGGCATCAGCAGGTTAAATATTTTTCAATATTTACGTAAAGCTCAAATTTAAGATAAGACTGTCCAACTCTGTTCCAATCATTATTCTCATCTTCTTCAATGTAAATGTGCTCATGTGTCCTTTTAATAATAATAGTCAAATAATACATGTCATAATAATAATAATAAATACAGGAAAATAATACATGTAATAATAAATAGAGTAAAATAATAAATGCAATAATAATAAGATCAGAGTGAAATAATAAATGTATTAATAATAATAAAAATACAGTAAAATAAATGTAATAGTAGCAACAATAATAGAGAAAAATAATAAATGTAATAATACCAATAATAATAGAGAAAAATAATAAATGTACCATATATTATTGAGTATAAGCTGACCCAAATATAAGCCAACTGGGACCCTCACCCGAGTATAAGCCAAGGGGGGCTTTTTCAGTCTTAAAAAAGGGCTGAAAAAGTAGGCTTATAATCGAGTATATACAGCATGTATATCTATCTATCTATCTATCTATCTATCTATCTATATATATAAATGTAATCTGCATTTTTCCCATGGAGTAAACAACAAAACCACTGAACCAAATCATACCAAATTGGTCACAAAATGCATAGTCATCCAACCTATGTCATTCAATAAAAAACCCTAGAAAAACAAAGTCTAAATAACAGAAAAACCCCCAGATTACTTACCATGCCCCCCTCTTAACAAAAGGGATGAAAAACTAGGCTTATACTCGAGTATATACAGTATATAGGAATTGCAAAGGCTTACAGTGGGAAATGGCTATATATCTGTAGCAGAGATTAACAAATATTTCAGGGGGAAATATTCTTCGTGACTTGCAAGGGCTTCTTTCCCTTTTCAAAACATTCCCTTGGTTAAGAGCAAGGGAGGCTTTGATATTAAGAGCAAGGGAGGCTTTGGAAGAGTAAACACTGATAAGTAAGGAGATAAATATATTATATATTGCAAGCAATAGGCTCCAGGCTCTGCTGCCCGGCTTAACCTTGACCGGATTATAAGCCGTGGGAGGCTTTTTTAGCTCATAAAAAGGGCTGAAAAACCCGGCTTATCTTCGAGTATATACGGTAACTCAGAAATGTACAAAGACCCTCAAAACCACTTTGTGGGGATCCGTTGTATTTGAAAACACATTTTAGGGGGGAAAGGAGTCAAGGAGACGAGAAGCAAGAGGGACGGAGACTCACTGGCGGCTTCCATCATGCTGGCCCAAAACCTGGGCTGCTTGTGGAGGGGATCCTCGTCGGAGCCGCTGAGCTTGTAAACATGGACGCAGGGAGGAGTGCTCACGCTGCTGTAATGGCTGATAAACATGTCGAAGTTCTGCAGGGGACGGGAAGAGGCACAAGTCAGAACAGCTCCCGGCATCTCGGGCTTCAATGACACTTATTACTATGCAGTGGTACCTTGAGTTAAGAGTTTAATTCATTCCATGACTGGGCTCTTAACGCTAATCTCTCTTATTACAAAGCAAATTTTCCCAAAACAGACAAGAGCACAAGGTACGAGGCATGCAGGCTGCTCTCTTGAAGCCTTAAAGCTATTATAATTATTACACTATTCTAATTGTATATTTATATTACATGTAATATTACTAATAATATTGCAATATTGTAGTATAGTACAATATAATAATATATCATGCTTATATAGTGCTTATATTGTGCTATACTAATAATATAATATATTGTATGTACAGTAGAGTCTCACTTATCCAACATAAACAGGCCGGCATAATGTTGAATGAGCAAATATGTTGGATAATAAGGAAGGATTAAGGAAAAGCCTATTAAACATCAAATTAGGTTATGATTTTACAAATTAAGCACCAAAACATCATGTTATACAACAAATTTGACAGAAAAAGTAGTTCAATACGGAGTAATGCTATGTAGTAATTACTGTATTTATGAATTTAGCACCAAAATATCATGATGTATTGAAAACATTGACTACAAAAATGCGTTGGATAATCCAGAACGTTGGATAAGCGAATGTTGGATAAGTGAGACTCTACTGTATATATAACTTGAAAGCTGCCCTGAGTCCCCTTCGGGGTGAGAAGGGCGGGATATAAATGTCGCTAATAATAAATAAATAAATAAATAAAGTCCTATATTCTGGCCTTGTTTTTATTTATGTTGCACTTTGAAATGGTCATATGACTGGTCAAACAAATAAATTATTATTATTATTATTATTATTATTATTATTATTATTATTATTATTATTATTATCATTATATTCTGGCACTAGAGCTCCCTCTGGCGTGCACAGCTGGTTAGTAGCCAGCTGCAATAAATTGCTGACCGACCGTTAAAAAGCCTAGCTTGTTGTTGACCTAAGCAACCCAAAAGACAGTTGCATCTGTCAAGTAAGAAATTTAGGTACCGCTTTATGCGGGGAGGCTAATTTAAATCATTTACGACACCATAAAAACGTCCAGCAGTGTGTGGAAGAATGAGGAAGTATTCCATCAAGGAGTCGGTGTCACAGCAGCTCCCCCTGTGGCCGGAATTGAGCATACTCTCATGAAGCCGGAAGCTGGAAAATGTTAAATTGCCTCTGTGTCTGTGTCTGTATGTCGTATGCCTAATGGAATTGAATGTTTGCCATATATGTTCATTGTGATCCACTCTGAGAAGGGCAGAATATAAATATTTGTTTATTTACTACATTTATACCCCGCCCTCTCTCACCCCGAAGGGGACTCAGAGCGGCTTACAAGTTATATGTACATACTCAGCTGGAACCTCAGATTGACTCTGATGAGGACGATGGGATTCAGGTTCACAATCAGGTTCAAAATGTTCCTGTTGTAGAAGATGAGGGAGTGCTAGTTCATTTTTCCACAGCAAATAATGATGTTGATGATACTGAAACTAGCCAGGTGCAAATGGACTTGGAAAAGGAGGACAGTTCTCAGTCTGATAATGAGGCTCAGCAAACTAAAGAGCAGGCTGACCTTGATGAAACAGGCTCCTTAGATCGAGCTGACCGTTTGGAATTCAGGGTTCAGAGGAGTGTGAGAATTGCAAACAAGAGGGAGGTTAGAGGCTAGAGAAATGCTTTCATGCTTTGCAAAGGGTATTAAAGCAATGTGTTTGGAGACAAACCTTTGTCAAAGCAACTTTCGTTCAACCAAGAAGCAAGCTCTTGTTTTCCTGGATTACCTTGCAGCTTTTGTGTTCATGTTCTTGGGACTTTGCCATGCTCTATTGGGACTTTGTTTATTCCTCGTGATGTCTGGATTTATTCCCTGTGGCTTTATTTTGTAACCATTTTGTGGAACTTTACTTTTGCTTTTAAAGAACCTTTTAATCTTCTACTTTCTAATAAACTAAAAAGACTTCAACCTGTGTGCAGTTTGGTGTATATAGCAAGGTGAAGCTAACAATATATTATATCATTAGCATAGCACAATATTAGCATTATATATTACTATATTGTACTGTAAATAAATAAACTCTTAACTCAAAATGCTGCTCTTATGTCAAAACAAGACGATTAACTCTTAAGTTGGGACATTCTTAAGTCGAGATCCCACTGTATTTCTGATTTCTATTCCAGCCAAACAGACCTGGCTCAAGGAGCAGCTGTGGGAGAAGCCCAAGGTGGTGAGCCGGACCACTTCGCTGGGCGATTCGTAGCTGACCACATAGAGATGATGCTCCAGAGGAGTGTCCTTTGTGCCCTGGAAGTAGACCAGTTTGGTTTCTTCGTTCACCCAAATCTGCAGAGAGAACGGGCAAAGGAAAGTTTTGATAAGATCAGAAAGAAAATCACTCTTGTTGTAGGTCGAGAGGGCTTGGAAGTGTGTCTTCCTGCCTGGCCAAAGGGAGTTGGACTGGATGGCCTTCGGGAGTCCCTTTCCACTCTAGGATTCTATCAAATGTCACATTGAAATACAGCAAACAGCAAGCTCTCTGGAGCTGTGGAGACATTTATGGATGGATGGTCCTGGTTCTTGTTGTTATGATTATTATTATTATATACTAGCTGTGCCCGGCCACGTGTTGCTGTGGCGTAGTCTGCTGGTTTTGAAAAAGTAATGAGGAAGTGGTGGTATTTAACATATATGTCATGAAAATATAATGTCATGAAATATATTATGTGTGGGTATGAATGAGTTGAATGGAAGGAATAATAATAATAATAATAATAATAATAATAATAATAATAATAATAATAAATATTTATATACCCTCAGGGGACTCAGGGCGGTTTTCAACATGATAAAAACAGAACCATAGAACAATTTAAACACGATACAAGTAATAAACATAAATACACAACATATTATTGATTGATTGATTGATTGAATACATTTATATCCCGCCCTTCTCACCCCGAAGGCGACTCAGAGCAGCTTACAAATTAAATTTACATGCAATATTATATTATTAGCATAGCACAATACTGGCAATAAATTACCATATTGTACTATATCTATATATTGTAATATTATTATTAATAATATTAATAAAGATACAATCCAACAATTAAAAAAAACCCTAGTAACAATACTCCATATAATGGCTATTATATTATTAGCATAGCACAATGTAAGCACTATATATTACTATATTGTACTATACCTATATTGTAATATTATTAGTAACTGTAACTGCAAACTTTTATTACGGTCAATGACCAGCTCGTAATATTATTAGTAATATTACATGTAATACATAATAATAATAATAATAATAATAATAATAATAATAATAATAAAACTTTATTTATAACCCGCCACCATCTCCCCAATGGGGACTCGGGGCGGCTTACATGGGGCCATGCCCAGACATGATACAATATAACAAAATAAAACAATATATCATAACACAATATAATAATACAAAAATAATCATATACATTACAACGCAAATCAGAGCAGACAGGGCGTGTCTATTAGTGTACTATTATTATTGTTATTATATTGTATTACATTATAATATTATCAATATTATGTGTATAAACAATCTATTATCGGTATAGCATAATGTTAATATTTTATATTATTACATTGTTATATTGACACAGGAGCATTATATATTACTATATTGTACTATACCTATATTGCAATATTATTAGTAATAATACATGTAATATATAATATACAATTACAATAGTGTATTATTATTATGTTGTATTACATATAATATAATGAATGAATAATATAATGAATATATTATAATAATATAAGGAAGGAAGGAAGGAATAGGAGCTAAATTTTGGAGACACCATTCAAAAATATTAAGGCCTGCAGTGACTAACTACCTGCTTGCTAAACTGTAATTAAAAGTTGCTAATGAGAGCTGAAATAGTTGTACTAGCTGCTAAACTGTGTTTTTTGAGTGTTGTTATATTGTGGCCAAATTTGGTGGCATTTGGTCCAGTGGTTTTGTTGTTAATTCGGCCCTAATTGTGCACAGAACATTATATATGCATGCTGTGCCCGGCCACGTGTTGCTGTGGTTTATGGGAATGCTTTGTTGGCCAGGTCGAATAGCAATGAATAGCCTTGCAGTCTCAAAAGCCTGAACCCTGGCTGTACCCCAGTGCCATTGTGGCCGAGGGGGTTGCTAGGAGATGAAGTGGGCGGGGCCTAAAGGGGGCAGGGCCTACCCTTCTGACCAGCAACCAGGGTTGAAAACGGCTCTTCCTCATCCTATAATTTGGACTTGATTTTCCAGGTTTTTTTGTTTGAAAGACATAGCTTGGATGACTATGTCTTTTGTGGCCAAATTTGGTGTGATTTGGTTCAGTGGTTTTGTTGTTTACTCAGTCCTACAAATGTACATTACATTTTAATATATATAGGTAGATAGATTTATGGCCAAAGGAGACTCAAAGCAGCTAACACTAAAAACCGTAACCTAAGATTCAAATATCATTTTTATTATGGTAGAACAATACCTTATAGCCATGTCGCGCGAGAACTTCCCATTCTCCATTCGTGAGAGCGACTTCCTCCTTAAGAGGGCATTTGAAGTCTCCTGGAGATTCGTTTAAAAGGAAAACATTGGAGGGACATTGAGATGAAATTATAAGGAATTGGAACAGAAGCCCAATCTAGTATTTGGAGAGATGCCTCGGCTTGAAGTCAACAACACCCCAGTGGCGGGATTCGGGTCTCTGTCACGGAAACCCTCTCAGAGAAAGACCCCGTTGTCTTATAAGAAACCTCCTGCCACTCGTTGGGGGATTCCCACCTTTACTGGGGACGTAGGTCTGGGTCCAGTCATAGCTGCCCCGCTGCAGGAGGGCCGTGACCCGGTAGAGGTGGCAGAATCCCGTCTTGCACTCGTTGGCCCGGATGAAGCGCAGCTCCTCCTCCTCCTCCCCTTCCGTCTGGGCAAAAGGGTAGAAGATGTCGTGGACCTGGACGAGGAAACGAGGACACGTTCAGACGTGGGTGAACCAATCCAAGATGGGCCTACGGATGCGTGCCAAACACAGCCCGACGGTCACCAAAGGCCTCAGTAAAGTTTTTTGGAAATATGTCATGGCCCGAAAGTACAAAGATTGTGGGACAAAGTTAATTTATACTCAGCAGATTGGACAGGGAATTTAATCTATGCTGACGATCATGCCATCACCGCTCAAGCAGGGAGCTTTGAAAAATGGTTGAACAGAAGCTCTCTGAAGCTTTGGGTGGTCTTACTGACTATCACAGGGAAAACCAGCTGATACCTAATCCATCTAATATGCAGACATGTGCTTTTGATCTTAATAATAATAATAATAACTGCACTACAAACTAGAGCTGACAGCTGGTACAACAAAACACTGCATGGAAAGTTCCTTGACAATAATAAAAATAATAATAATAACTTAATAATAAGTACATAGATGAACTGAAGCTAGATGGGAAAACGGAAACTGAAACCCAGTCTCTGACCAACACTGTCTCTGAAACCCAGTCTCTGACCAACAATATTGGATATTTTCCATCCAGGGCCATCCAGACCAGGCTGGAAGACACCATCCGATCCCTCCTGACAGATGGCCGCTCCAACCGATACTTATGTTGAACAATAATATTGATAATAATAATTCTTACAAAAACAAATCTCGGCTATCAAACATCTAACAAATCTCACAAAATTTCGCATCTCATGTACATGGATGACCTGAAGCTGTATGGGAAAACAGAAACTGAAATCCAGTCTCTGACCAACACTGTCCGAATTATTAGCACTGATATCAGCATGGAGTTTGGTTTGGACAAATGTTCAACAGTGGCATTGAAGAAGGGAAAAATCATTGAAAGTGAAGGCATAAATATGCCTAATGGCGAAACAATAAAGTGTTACCAGAGGCCTATAAATATCTGGGCATATTACAGCTTGAAAACATCAAGCATGAACATGTGAAAACTGTGGTCAGCAAAGAATACACACAAAGGGTCAGAAAAATTCTCAAAAGCAAGCTCAATGGAGGCAACACTATCAAGGCCATAAACACCTGGGCCATACCTGTCATAAGATATACTGCTGGCATCATAAACTGGACACAGGTGGAACTGGACAATTTGGACAGAAAAACAAGAAAACTCATGACCATTCATCATTCCCTGCACCCTCGCAGTGATGTTGACCGGCTATATCTGCCTAGAAGATCAGGGGGCAGAGGACTCTTACAAGTAAAACAAGCCGTCAAAGAAGAAGAACATGCCCTGGCAGAAGATGTAAACAAAGTGAAGAACCTGCTTTGATTGAAGTCAAAAATCAGAAACTCCTCAAAGCACAGCAGACAAAGAATCAGTACAAGAAAACCGCACTACAAACTAGAGCTGACAGCTGGCATAAAAAAAACATTGCATGGAAGGTTCCTTGACAAAATTGAAGGAAAAGCTGATGAGGAGAAGACCTGGCTCTGGCTCACGAATGGGACCCTGAAGAAGGAGACAGAAGGCCTGATCCTTGCAGCCCAGGAGCAAGACATCAGAACAAAGGCAATTAAGGCCAAGATCGAAAAATCAGCTGATGACCCAAAATGCAGACTCTGCAAGGAAACCAACGAAACCATTGATCACATCCTCAACTGCTGTAAGAAAATTGCACAGACAGACTACAAACACAGGCACAACTATGTGGCCCAAATGATTCATTGGAACTTATGCCTAAAGTACCACCTCCCAGCAGTAAAGAACTAGTGGGATCACAAACCTGCAAAAGTATTGGAAAATGAGCACACAAAGATACTGTGGGAATTCCGAATCCAGACTGACAAAGTTCTGGAACACAACACACCAGACATCACAGTTGGGGGATAAAAAAGGTTTGGATCATTGATGTCACCATCCCAGGTGACAGTCGCATTGACGAAAAACAACTGGAAAAACTCAGCCGCTATCAGGACCTCAAGATCGAACTTCAAAGACTCTGGCAGAAACCAGTGCAGGTGGTCCCGGTGGTGATGGGCACACTGGGTGCCATGCCAAAAGATCTCAGCCGGCATTTGGAAACAATAGACATTGACAAAATCACGATCTGCCAACTGCAAAAGGCCACCCGACTGGGATCTGCGTGCATCATCCGAAAATACATCACACAGTCTTAAGACACTTGGGAAGTGTTTGACTTGTGATTCTGTGATGCGAAGTCCAGCATGTCTATCTTGTTTGCTGTGTCATACAATAATAATAATAATAATAATAATAATAATAATAATAATAATACTGGGATCTGCGCGCATCATCCGAAAATACACCACACAGTCCTAGACACTTAGGAACTGTTCGACTTGTGATTCTGTGATGCGAAGTCCAACATGTCTATCTTGTTTGTTGTGTCATAATAAAATAATAATAATAATAATAACTTTATTCTTATATCCCACCTCCATCTCCTCATCTTTATTTATATCCCGCCCTATCTCCTTGAGGGACTCAGAGCCTTTTCCAATACAACAGGAAACATACAACAAGTTAAAACCATACAGCAATTAGAACATAATACCACATAAACATAAATACATAAGACATATAGTCATATAACCAAGATTTAAACCAATGAAGCCTGTGTAAAAAATGAAACCACCAAATGAGCAAGAAAGACCGTGGATGAATGATGAGAAAATATATTCCAGCAATTATACGGAACAGATGAAACTAGAATAAGGAGTATTACAGAACAGACAAGAGCTGTCGTGTATAGAACACGATGTAGATGATGAGGGAGTACAGATCTGGGAACTGGCCTGCCCTTACGTTGATCCAGACGTTGGTGACTTCCTCGTAGATGATGAAGGGGTGGACGCTTTCAGGCACGGCTTTGGCCAACTCCTGGCGCTGCTCCTCGCTCTCCGGGACCGGGATGAAGAGCGCGGGAGGGAAGAGGATGAGCTGGAGGTGCTGCTGGGGCCTGTCCAGGAACATGGCCCAAGCGCTGGGAAAGAAAGAAGGAAAGAGAGAGGGAGAGAAGAGAAGCCACAGATGAAAAGGAGATACACAAGGGTTATGGGCCCAGCACGCTTCTGCTCCACAACTCTGCCTAAATAAGAATGAGCATGATAGAAAGAGTATATGAAAAACATATGATAAAGGTGTTGATATTTGTGAAAAAGAAATGGAAACGGGAGAGGGAAGTGAAATGTAAATAAAGGAAACAAACATGGAAAGGGAGAAAGAGGCCAACGGACTCCAACTGGAGGCTCTCTCCGCCCGCAACTAAGCTTCTAAGCAACTTACTATCGTCCGTCGTGGAGAAGCCACAGATGTAAAGGAAAGGGATGTGAAATGTAAATAAAGGAAACAAACATCAAAAGGGAGAAAGAGGCCAACGGATTCCAACTGGCAGTTCTCTCCACCCACAACTAAGCTTCTAAGCAACTTACTATCGTCCATCGCGGAGAAGCCACAGATGAAAAGGAGAGGGATGTGAAATGTAAATAAAGGAAACAAACATGGAAATCAAAGTTGCAGGCCATCACTTCCTGTCCAAGGTCTCTCCCTTTCATTCAAACCACCCATCCTGAGATGATGCGTCCCTGAGAGGGAGAAAGAGGCCAACGGATTCCAACTGGAGGCTCCCTCCGCCCACAACTAAGCTTCTAAGCAACTTGCTATCATCCGTCATGGAGAAGCCACAGATGAAAAGGAGAGGGAAGTGAAATGTAAATAAAGGAAACAAACATGGAAAGGGAGAAAGAGGCCAACGGATTCCAACTGGAGGCTCCCTCCGCCCACAACTAAGCTTCTAAGTAACTTACTATCGTCCGTCGCGCGTCCACCCGGCCCGAGCGATGTACTCCACGTTTGGGAACATGGTTTCAAAGGGGTGCACCAGCTCCTTGTCCTGGGCGCAGACGATCTACAAACAACAACAACAAAGGCTACGATTTGTTCGTCGCTCGGGAAACCCTCTCCCGCCTTTACCTTTGTGTGTTACTGCTCTATTTCCACAAACTAGAATGACAATATATCCCAAGACAATCCAGTGAAGCCAAGCTAACCTTCCCCTCGCTGTCGGCTTGGAACTCAGCCATCTTGAGGGAGATCTTGGGGTTCTTGCTACCTGAAATAAGAGGGAAAATAATAATAATAATAATAATAATAATAATAATTTATTTTTTCCTTTTTAAAATTTTTTTTACTTAGAACTCTAGAGTTGGGATTCCAAAAGCCTCCCACACCAACCTCCTTCTCCCAGGCAAGAAGACACCATCCAAGCCCTCCAGACAGATAGCCATCCAGCCTTTGCTGGATGAGGAGCCCCGACATGGCAAAATAGAGCCTTACGGTCTTCAACTGCAGTCTTCCTAGGCCTGTTCCCACTGACCTGTTCTGGGATATCTATAGGAATCGGTCTTGCGCTCTTCCAAAGCCGGGGAAGGAACGTGAATGACTTCTACCTCCGACTCGTCTACCTCCTCGTACAGGATCCGTAACGTCTTCCAGCCCTCTGGGCCTCGAAGAAAATGAATTCATACTATTATTATCATTATTACTATTATTATTATTGACACAAAGACACAGTATGACACAACAAATGAGATATATATCCTGGTTTTTGTAATAATTACTGTTATTATTACTATTATTATTAATTATCCACCTCCCCTTGGGGCTCAAGGCGGGGTACAACATGGTTACAACAGGGCATTATGCAAACACATAATAAAAAGATACACACCAGTAATATATAGTATTATATATATTATATATATATATATATAATACCCAGTCTACTTTTACAACCTCTCCTTTTTTAATCCATGTTTTAATTAGTTTTTGTCATTTATTTTTATTGGGTAATGTTTAAATTTTTATAATTGTGCATGTCTCTTGTCTATTGTTGTGTTTTATATTGCTATTGTTTTTATTCAGGCTTGGCCCCATGTAAGCCGCACTGAGTCCCCTTTGGGGAGATAGAGGCGGGGTATAAAAATAAAGTTGTTGTTATTATTATATTATATTATAATATATTAATAAAATATAATTATAAAAATAATATATAATATAATATATATTATAATATAATTCTAATACATAGTATTACTGTATATTATCATTATATAATAGTACTATCACATAACATTACCATAATAGAATAGTACTATCTCATATCACCATTATATAATAGCACTATTGCATAATATGACCATAATATAAGAGTACTATCATATATCATTATATCATAGTACTAGGGCATAATAACATTATATAATATTACTAATACAATATATTACCTTTATATAATATTACCGTTGCACAGATAACCAAACTAGTAGTAATAATAATAATCTATTCTGTTGCTAAATTGCTCTTACATTACTATCACATAACATTACCATAATAGAATAGTACTATATCCTACCATTATATAATAGTACTATTACACAAAATGACCATTATATAACAGTAATATCATATATCATTATAGTAGAGTACTGTAGCATAATACAGTATTATTAAATAAAATTACGAATACTGTACAATATATTACCTTCATATATTACCATTGCACAGGTACGCAAGCTAGTAATAATAATAATAATAATAATAATAATAATAATAATAATAATAATGTACAGTATATTACCTTTAAATAATATAACTGTTGTACAGGTATCCAAGCTAGTAGTAGTAGTAGTAGTAGTAGCAGTAGTAATAATAATAATAATGTACAATATATTGCGTTTATATATTACCGTTGCACAGGTACACAAGCTAGTAATAATAATCATAGTAATACTGTACAATATATTACCTTTATATAATATTACCATTGCATACGTACCCAAGTTAATAATAATAATAATAATAATAATAATAATAATAATAATAATAATAACAATGTACAATATATTACCTTTAAATAATATAACTGTGGTACAGGTACCCAAGCTAGTAGTAGTGTAGTAGTAGCAGTAGTAATAATAATAATAATGTACAACATATTGCCTTTATATATTACCGTTGCACAGGTACACAAGCTAGTAATAATAATAATCATAATAATACTGTACAATATATTACCTTTATATAATATTACCATTGCATACGTACCCAAGTTAATAATAATAATAATAATAATAATAATAACAATGTACAATATATTACCTTTAAATAATATAACTGTTGTACAGGTACCCAAGCTAGTAGTAGTAGTAGTAGTAGCAGTAGTAATAATAATAATAATGTACAATATATTGCCTTTATATATTACCGTTGCACAGGTACACAAGCTAGTAATAATAATAATCATAATAATACTGTACAATATATTACCTTTATATAATATTACCATTGCACAGGTACCCAAGCTAATAATAATAATAATAATAATAATAATAATAATAATAATAATAATATACCCCCCCCCGCAGGTGCCACCTTGACGTGGGGGGGGGGGGGGGGCTTAGCTGCTCCAATGATGACTGAGGGCTGTGCTGGCGGTAGTGTAACTACCGGCAGGTCCAACCAAGCCAGAGAGGCCTCAGCTGAGGAGCAGAACTAAGAGCACCTAACCCATTAGCATTATGGAGAATCAAACCCTAACGAAGTCTATACTGGCTCGGTCGTCGCCCAGGATAAAAAGGACCGCGGTGGATGCTGCTGATTCTGGACATCCATCGACAAGTGGGCTACAGAATCATCAAAACCCAAATGAACAGTCACAGAAGCGGCAGAAATACACAATGCCAGAAAACTGCACAATTATGAAATGCTACTACAAATCTGAACCTCAAAGGCGTGGCTACCAAAAAAGGATGCATCAACTGTGGAAACAAGAGTACCCTGACTCACAGATAACAGAACCCCGACTGGCTGACCAACGAAGATTCATAATCAGAAACAAAGTGTTCATTGAAGTTGAACTCGAAGAAATCCAGAAAATTTGCAAAGTAGATTACCATCAGACCACAGCACAGACAGCAGCAGAGACTCCAGCAACACTTGGAATGGTGGAACAGATTGAACCAGAAGAAAGTGTGGCGCTTTTGCAAGAATTTGAAGAACCAGCACTTGAAACATCTGCTGAACCACCAGGAACCTTGACAGCAAGACAACAAGAGCTCAAGGATAAGATCATGGCTCATGCTGCAGCAAATGCAATAAGACAGCGGCTCCCAACTCTAAAAACAGTGCCCAAGAGACACCTGGCGCCTCTCATGAAAGATGTGAATGCAGCACTCTCCACTGTCCAAATAACATCAATTGAACGAACAAACCAGTTTGCCTACAGTGCAGCAGTGATAGTAACAGAAGAACTTGGGCTCCTACAACCAAGGCAGCCCCAAAGAAAATCGACTGGAAAACCAAAGTGGAAGGTCAGGCTAGAGTTGAAAATCAAGAAACTTAGATCAGATGCAAGTAACCTGAAAAATATGAAAGAGAGGAAACTGAAGAATGACAAAATCAAGCAATACCTGATCCGAAAGTACTGGCTGAACACCAGAAAAATTGAAGAAGCTTTGGAAATTGTGAAAGAACAAATTACAGCAACAGCCAGAAAAATTGAAAGGTATGAAGCCAGAATCATCCAGTACAGACAAAATCAACTGTTTCAATCAGACCAAAGACGGTTCTACCAGAGCCTGAACCAAACAACAGACACAGTAACCATAAAGCCAGAGAAAACTGCAACAACGAAGTTCTGGAAAGAACTTTGGGAAAATAATAAAAACTACAACAAAAACGCTGGGTGGATAAAGGAGTTTGAAGGAAAATTCTCACAGAACAAAATGGAACAGATGGAAATAACAACTGAAATGATCAGCAAACGAGTGCAAAAAGTCAAGAACTGGACATCGCCTGGTAGTGATCAACTTCATGGATTTTGGCTCAAACATCTGATTAGTTTACATGGAAAAATGGCCCAACAATTCAATGAGATGCTGCAGAAAGGAAGTATCAGTGAATGGCTAACAACTGGAAGAACATACCTGATACAAAAGGATCCAGCAAAAGGAGCAGCACCAGGAAACTACAGGCCAATAACGTGTCTGCCCACTATGTTTAAACTACTGACTGGCATCATAGCTGACAGAATTCAAGACTATCTTGAAGAAAAAAGCATCTTGCCAGATGAACAGAAAGGCAACAAACGGAAAAGCAGGGGCACAAAAGACCAGTTATTGATTGACAAAATGATTCTGGAGAACTGTAAGAGCCGAAAAGCTAATCTTCACATGACGTGGATTGACTACAAAAAGGCCTTTGACTCACTCCCAAACTGCTGGATCATCAAGTGCCTGGACGCCATCGGGATTTGTAAAACCGTTGGCACCTTCATTGAAAACATGATGGCGCACTGGAAAATTGAACTGTTTGTTGGAAATGAAAGCTATGGACTTGTCAACATCAGGAGAGGAATTTTCCAGGAAGACTCGTTGTCCCCTCTGCTTTTCATTATCGCCATGATCCCTCTGTCAACAATCTTACAAAAAACAAATCTCGGCTATCAAACATCTAAGAATTCTCACAAAATTTCACATTTGATGTACATGGATGACCTGAAGCTATATGGGAAAACGGAAACTGAAATCCAGTCTCTGACCAACACTGTCCGAATTTTTAGCACTGATATCAGCATGGAGTTTGGTTTGGACAAATGTTCGACAGTGGCATTGAAGAAGGGAAAAATCATTGAAAGTGAGGGCATAAATATGCCCAATGGCCAAACAATAAAGTGTCACCAGCCAGAGGCCTATAAATATCTGGGCATACTACAGCTGGACAACATCAAGCATGAACATGTGAAAACTGTGGTCAGTAAAGAATACACACAAAGGGTCAGAAAAATTCTCAAAAGCAAGCTCAATGGAGGCAACACCATTAAAGCCATAAACACCTGGGCCATACCTGTCATAAGATATACTGCTGGCATTATAAATTGGACACAGGTGGAACTGGACAATTTGGACAGAAAAACAAGAAAACTCATGACCATTCATCATTCCCTGCACCCTCGCAGTGATGTTGACCGGCTATATCTGCCTAGAAGATCAGGGGGCAGAGGACTCTTACAAGTAAAACAAGCAGTCAAAGAAGAAGAACATGCCCTGGCAGAAGATGTACAGCAAAGTGAAGAATCTGCTTTGATTGAAGTCAAAAATCAGAAACTCCTCAAAACACAGCAGACAAAAAACCAGTACAAGAAAACCGCACTACAAACTAGAGCTGACAGCTGGCACAACAAAACACTGCATGGAAATTTCCTTGACAAAATTGAAGGAAAAGCTGATAAGGAGAAGACCTGGCTCTGGCTCACGAATGGGACCCTGAAGAAGGAGACAGAAGGCCTGAACCTTGCAGCCCAGGAGCAAGACATCAGGACAAAGGCAATTATTATTAATAATAATAATAATAGAAGACCTGGCTCTGGCTCACGAATGGGACCCTGAAGAAGGAGACAGAAGGCATGATCCTTGCAGCCCAGGAGCAAGACATCAGGACAAAGGCAATTATTATTATTAATAATAATAATAATAGAAGACCTGGCTCTGGCTCACGAATGGGACCCTGAAGAAGGAGACAGAAGGCCTGATCCTTGCAGCCCAGGAGCAAGCCATCAGAACAAATGCAATTAAGGCCAAGATTGAAAAATCAGCTGATGACCCAAAATGCAGACTGTGCAAGGAAACCGACGAAACCATTGATCATATCCTCAGCTGCTGTAAGAAAATTGCACAGACAGACTACAAACAGAGGCACAACTACGTGGCCCAAATGATTCATTGGAACTTATGCCTCAAGTACCACTTCCCAGCAGCAAAGAACTAGTGGGATCACAAACCTGCAAAAGTATTGGAAAATGAGCACGCAAAGATACTGTGGGACTTCCGAATCCAGACTGACAAAGTTCTGGAACACAACACACCAGACATCACAGTTGTGGAAAAGAACAAGGTTTGGATCATTGATGTTGCCATCCCAGGTGACAGTCGCATAGATGAAAAACAACAGGAAAAACTCAGCCGCTATCAGGACCTCAAGATGGAACTTCAAAGACTCTGGCAGAAACCAGTGCAGGTGGTCCCGGTGGTGATGGGCACACTGGGTGCCGTGCCAAGAGATCTCAGCCGGCATTTGGAAACAATAGACATTGACAAAATTGCGATCTGCCAACTGCAAAAGGCCACCCTACTGGGATCTGCACACATCATCCGAAAATACATCACACAGTCCTAGACACTTGGGAAGTGTTTGACTTGTGGTTTTGCGAAACGAAATCCAGCATATCTATCTTGTTTGCTGTGCCATACAACGTCGTTGTGTTGATAATAATATACAATAGATTACCTTAATGTAATATTACCATTGCACAGGTACCCAAGCTAGTAGTAATAATAATAATAATAATAATAATAATAATAATAATAATAACAACAATAATAACAATAATAATCTATTCTGTTGCTAAACTGCTCTTACAGCCAGAAGGGTCTTCCGAATGATTACGTGGGACCTCTGAAAGTCTGAATCCATCCACCTTGAGTACAAACAAGGCAGGGCCTTCTCATTGGTGGCACCTGACCTCGAATACCTGTCCCGAAGACTCACCTTCTTGGGAAGCCGTGGGACACCACCAGTACCCTGTAAACCGGTCAAACTCTTCCTGGATGACAAAGGTGGCCACGCCAGCCGATTTGGGGTCGTCGAGGACGCTGGACAACCCTTTAGAAGAAGAGAATAAGGAGGGGGAGTTACGGCTAGGAAACAGAAGAAAGACTCCCCACTTGGCATCTGGACCCTCCGTTGCGTCTTTACCTTTCTGGCAAAACGTCATCCGCCGCTCCTCCCGGGTCTCGATATTTGCCACCCAAAGGTCGTTGTTGTTGATGAAGGCAAAGAATGAGGGGTCCGCCGGGCAGATCTTGGGATCCATCCGGGGGCCGGAGCACTGTGTCTTGATCTCCAGCGGCTTCATGGGGGAGACCTGCCCAATAGAAGAGTGTAATGAAGTATGCATTTTTGGTTTACAGATGTTATGTTTAATTGTGTGTTTGTGTTTTAAAAGGGTAAGTATTGCAGTTATTGCATCTCAGCATGCCATGGAGAAGTAGGCGGAGCCAACTGCCGTTTTGTTGAAAAAGTGCAGAGTTTTAAAAAAGGGATTCAGTCTGTGCTCTGATGAGGCACAGGGAAGATTGATCCTAGGTTGAGGGGATCAGGGAGACTCAATTTTTGAGTCGGTTTAAAATAAGTTTGGTGACTTATTTAATGTAGTCTGTGTCCTGGTAAGGAACAGAGAATCTGTGATCGTATATCACAGGGTGGCTACGGTTTAAAAGTAGCAGAGGAAGAAGTTCTAACTACAGTAGAGTCTCACTTATCCAACATAAACAGGCTGGCAGAACGTTGGATAAGTGAATATGTTGGATAATAAGGAGAGATTAAGGAAAAGTCTATTAAACATCAAATTACATAATGATTTTACAAAATAAGCACCAAAACATCATGTTTAACAACAAATTTGACAGAAAAAGTAGTTCAATACGCAGTAATGCTACATAGTAATTACTGTATGTACTAATTTAGTACAAAAATATCACGATGTATTGAAAACATTGACTACAAAAATGTGTTGGATAATCCAGAACTTTGGATAAGCGAGTGTTGGATAAGTGAGACTCTACTGTACTTTGAGTAAAGGAAGTGACACTTTAGAGAGTTTGACTTATCTCATTCTAGTATTGTAACTGTTAATAAAAATACCTCCCAGTAGTGGTTACAACAACATTGTAACCACTAAGCTCTGTGCCTGAATAAACTTGTTATTGTTCTTCCAACATCTAAGCCTCTCTCGCATATATTATAAACCAAGTTACGCTACCATCTAAAGTGAATAAGAAGAAAGAAAAAAAAGTAAAAGGTCTCCTCTCAGAGTCTTTGGTGGTTGTATCTTTACAAATTGGTGGCAGCTGTTATTAGCTTCCTTACACAAGGCTATAAATAATAAACATTATAAAGAGAACATTAGGCATAAAGCAAGGTTCCATCAATACAAGACAAAGTCCCATTAACTTGAATACACAAAGCTGCAAGGTAATCTGGGAAAGCAAGAGATTGCTTCTTGACTCCAAATGAGACGTTGCTTTTGACAAAGGTTTGTCTCTCAGCACAACCTTTAATAATCCCTGCATAGCATGAATGCATTTCTTTGGCCTCGGACCTCTCTCTTGTTTGCTATCCTGACACTCCGGTGGACCCGGAATTCCAAACAGCCAGCTAGATCCAGAGATTCCGTTTCATCAAAGCCAGACAGCTTGTTAGTAGGAGCCTGTGTCTGCATGTTATCTAGCTGGAAGCTGTCTTCCCTTTGCACCTGAATAGCTTCAGTATCATCTCCACCATTCCCTTCCGTGGGAATGCTTCCTTGCTCCTCATCTCTCACAACAGGGGCACTCTGAACCTGAATCCCATAATTCCCATCCGAGTCATCTTGAACCTGTATCCCATAATTCCCATCTGAGTCATCTCGAACCTGAATCCCATAATTCCCATCCGAGTCATCTTGAACCTGAATCCCATAATTCCCATCCGAGTCATCTTGAACCTGAATCCCATAATTCCCATCCGAGTCATCTTGAACCTGAATCCCATAATTCCTATCCGAGTCATCTTGAACCTGAATCCCATAATTCCCATCCGAGTCATCTTGAACCTGTATCCCATAATTCCCATCTGAGTCATCTCGAACCTGAATCCCATAATTCCCATCCGAGTCATCTTGAACCTGAATCCCATAATTCCCATCCGAGTCATCTTGAACCTGAATCCCATAATTCCCATCCGAGTCATCTTGAACCTGAATCCCATAATTCCCATCCGAGTCATCTTGAACCTGAATCCCATAATTCCTATCCGAGTCATCTTGAACCTGAATCCCATAATTCCCATCCGAGTCATCTTGAACCTGAATCCCATAATTCCCATCCGAGTCATCTTGAACCTGAATCCCATAATTCCTATCCGAGTCATCTTGAACCTAAATCCCATAATTCCCATCCGAGTCATCTTGAACCTGAATCCCATAATTCCCATCCGAGTCATCTTGAATCTGAATCCCATCATCTTGAACATCTGGAACCTGAATCCCACAATCCCCATCAGAGTCACTCTGTGACTCCAACTGAGTCACAACACCGAGAGTGTCACAAAGTCGCACATAACAGGGCGGACAGTCCGACACTCAAACTACTACAGGATGGGCGGAATTACGAGCTCTGAGGCAGGGCTGAGCTTCTATCCCTGTCTTGAGGTGCCTACTCTCTGACAACCCGATGATTCTATGACTACGTCCAAGGCCTTGCTGGTGTCGAGAGAGGCTCCACCCTCACTCCCTACCCGCACTCACTCACCATGAAGCCGTTCTTGCCTCCGTCCCGGCAGTGGAAGAGGCTGTTGCTGGCCTGGAAGAGGAAGAGGCCGCTCTCGCTGTGGAAGTCGTAGGAGGTGATGCCGAAGACGCCCAGCCGCTTCCGCTCCCGCAGCAGCTCCTCCTCCCTGGAGTACATCCCGTGGTGGGGGGTGGCCTGGCGGGGGGCAGCGGGAGCCAACGGGGGAAAGGGACGGGGAGTGAGGCGTGAGTTGCGCATCGGCCTTGCTCTCCCGCCCTACAAAGCGGGACCGGGATCTCGATCCCACGCCAGGAATCCCGCCCCAGGACCTCGCTCACCTGGAAGTGGTCCAGCATCTGCTTCCACGACAACAAGAGCAGGGCTTCCTTCCGTACCTTTTTGGGGATCTCGGAGTAGAGGAGGGAGTTCTCTCTACTGCCATATGGCATTCCTATTGAAGAAGCAAAAAATAAGCAAATATTTTTAGGGGAAACACAATTATTGTATTATAATATACTGTATATACTTGAGTATAAGCCTAGTTTTTCAGCCCTCTTTTTAAGACTGAAAAAGCCCTCCTTGGCTTATACTCGGGTGAGGGTCCTGGTTGGCTTATATTTGGGTCAGCTTATATTCGAGAATATATGGTATATTTATTATTTTTCTCTATTATTATTGGTATTATTACATTTATTATTTTTCTCTATTACTTGATACTATTACATTTATTTTACTCTATTATTATTATTAATAATAATAATAATACATTTATTATTTCACACTGATCTTATTATTATTGCATTTATTATTTTACTCTATTTATTATTACATGTACAGTAGAGTCTCACTTATCCAACACTCGTTTATCCAACGTTCTGGATTATCCAACACATTTTTGTAGTCAATGTTTTAAATATATTGTGATATTTTGGTGCTAAATTAGTAAATAAAGTAATTACTACATAGCATTATTGCGTATTGAACTACTTTTTTTGTAAAATTTGTTGTATAACAAATTTGTTGTGATGTTTTGGTGCTTAATTTGTAAAATCATAACCTAATTTGATGTTTAATAGGCTTTTCCTTAACGCCTCCTTATTATCCAACATATTCGCTTATCCAACATTCTGCCGGCCCATTTATGTTGGATAAGTGAGAATCTACTGTATTATATTCCTGTATTTATCATTATTATTATTACATGTATTATTTTACTCTATTATTATTAAAAAGATACATAAGCACATTTACATTGAAGAAGATGAGAACAATGATTGGATCCGAGTTGGACAGTCTTATCTTAAATTTGAGCTTATGTAAATATTCAAAAACATTTAACCTACCAATGCCTCAATTAATGTAATTTTATTGGTATCTATTTTTATTTCTGAAATTTACCACTCTCGGCTTATACTGGAGTCAATGTTTTCCCAGGTTTTTTGTGGTAAAATTAGTTGCCTTGGCTTATATTTGGGTCAGCTTATACTCGAGTATATACAGCAGTTGTTTCATTTCCGGGGCGGCGGCGTGGTAAGCAATTTTGGGGGTTTTCTGTTATTTGGACGTTTTTCTAGGTTTTTTTATTGAATGACATAGGTTGGATGACTATGTCTTTTGTGACCAATTTTGGTGCAATTTGGTTCAGTGGTTTTGTTGTTTACTCCATGGAAAAAACACACATTACATTTTTATATATATAGATATACATACATATGCGTAATTAATAGTTGTATCATTATTACAACTCCCAGCATTTCTCATCCTTGGCTAATCTGATTCGGGATGCTGGGAGTGACAACCACTGGAAGGCTACACTATTATTACGACAGTAAATGAGATGAAAATGAGATGCAAAAGCGGCTCACCGAGGTAATAGAGTCGGTGGGAGTGCGGGCTGGCCTCCTCGGTTTTCCGGACAAACTGGAAGTCGTGGGGCGCCTTGTTGACGATCATCCCGGTGTACTTGCGGCTGCCGTGGATGATGTCCCGCAGCCCTTCCCAGGAATGCTTCTCCACCTGGAAGCGGCTGGCCGCTGGGTCCTCCATCTCCACCGCCTCAGTGCCTTCCGGGAGCGCCTCCACCGCCGTCATCCCGGGCCGGGCGCCTGAACCGCTCAAGGGACTGGGAGAGAAGGGAGCACAAATTATTTATTTATTTATTTATTTGCTACATTTATACCCTGCCCTCTCCCACCCCGAAGGGGACTCAGAGTGGCTTACAAGTTATATTTACATACAATATATTATATCATTAGCGTAGCACAACAATAGCATTATATATTACTATATTGCACTATACCACTATACCATAATATTATTAGTAATACAGTATTACATTTAATATATACATTATATATACTAAAGTAGTCCCTTATACATATTAAATGTCTAAGGGACTATGAACGATTGAGGTTCTTTCAGGCAGGGGGAATCTTTTTATCCCACCCACTGCCCCAAATTTGTAAAGAACTAATAATGACAGCCACCAATTTGGAAAGATGCAATCACCAAAGACTCAGGGAGGAGACCTTTTCCTGTGTTTTTCCTTTCTTCTTCTTATTCACTTTAGATGGTAGCGTAACTTGGTTTAGAATATATGTGACAGAGGCTTAGATGTTGGAAGAACAATAACAAGTTTATTCAGGCACAAAGCTTAGTGGTTACAATGTTGTTTCTCACATAGAGGTATTCTTATTAACAGTTACAATGCTAGAATGAGATGAATCAACTCTCTAAAGTATCACTTTTTTTACTTAAAGTAGTTAAAACCTATTCCTCTGCTCCTTTCGAACTGTTACTTCAATGGATCTCTATGAGTCCAGCTGGGATTGGTTCCCAAAGTCTGAAACCCGGACTTCAAACCACAATCACCCCTGTGATATACTATCACAGATTCTGTGTGCCTTACCAGGTCACAGACTACATTAAATAAGTCACCAAACTTATTCAAAACCGACTCAAAATGAACGATCGAGTCTCCTTGATCCCATCAACCTGGAATCAATCTTCCCTGTGCCTCATCAGAGCACAGACTGACTCTCTTTTTTAAACTCTGCATTTCTTCAACTAAACGGCAGTTGGCTCCGCGTATTTCTCCATGGCAACCAGCCTCTGAGTGCTGAGATGCAATAACTGTAATACTTACCCTTTTAAAACATAAACCCACAATTAAACATAACATCTGTAAACCAAAATTCATACTTCATTACAAAATGTAATATAGTAGAATCTCACTTGTCCAACATAAATGGGCCGACAGAATGTTGGATAAGCGAAAATGTTGGATAATAAAGAGGGATTAAGGAAAAGCCTATTAAACATCAAATTACGCTATGGTTCAAATTAAGAACCAAAACATCATGTTTTACAACAAATTGACAGAAAAAGCAGTTCAGTACATGGCAATGTTTTGTAGTAATTACTGTATTTACAAATTTAGCACCAAAACATCGCATTGTATTGAGAACATTGACTACAAAAACACTGACTACTAAAAGGCAGACTGCATTGGATAATACAGAACGTTGGATAAGCGAAGGCTGGATAAGCGAGACTCTACTGTATTATTATTAAACAGATGCTGGATGGCCATCTGTCAAGAAGGCTCGAATGGTGCCTTACTATCCAACCAAATAGGGTTGGACTGCATGGCCCTTGGGGTCCATTCTTTGTTTCTACTATTATTATTAAGCAGATGCTGGATGGCCATCTGTCGGGAAGGCTTGAATGTGCCTTACTGCCTTACATAAATAGGGTTGTACTGGATGGCCCTTGGGGTCCATTCTATGTTTCTATTACTATTATTATTAAGTAGATACTGAATGGCCATTTGTCGGGAAGACTTGGATGGTGCCTTACTGCCTTACATAAATAGTTAGACTGGATGGCCCTTGGGGTCCATTCTTTGTTTCTATTCTTCTTCTTATTATTATTATTATTATATTAAGTAGAGGCTGGGTGGCCATCTGTCAGGAAGGCTCGGACGGTGCCTTACTGCCTTACATAAATAGAGTTAGACTGGATGGCCCTTGGGATCCATTCTTTGTTTCTATTATTATTAAGCAGATGCTGGATGGCCAACTGTCAGGAAGGCTTGGATGGTGCCTTACTGCATTACATAAATAGGGTTGGACTGGATGGCCCTTGGGGTCCATTCTTTGTTTCTATTATTATTAAGTATGATTCTATTATGATGAACCAGAGGCTGGATGGCTATCTATTGGGAAGGCTCGGACCCCAATGTTACCTTCTCCAACTTCCTGGGCTTTCGTTTTCCAGCCGGACCCTCTTGATCTTCCGCATCAACCGCTTGGCAAGCCTTGGGGACCGGGCACGGAACCTGGTGGGGAAAAAACAGAAGCTGTGATGATCTCCATAGAATTATATATAAATATAAAATACAGTAGAGTCTCACTTATCCAACACTCGCTTATCCAACATTCTGGATTATCCAACGCATTTTTGTAGTCAATGTTTTCAATATATCGTGATATTTTGGTGCTAAATTCGTAAATACAGTAATTACAACATAACATTACTGCGTATTGAACTACCTTTTCTGTCAAATTTGTTGTATAACATGATGTTTTGGTGCTTAATTTGTAAAATCCTAACCTAATTTGATGTTTAATAGGCTTTTCCTTAATCTCTCCTTATTATCCAACATATTTGCTTATCCAACGTTCTGCCGGCCCGTTTACATTGGATAAGTGAGACTCTACTGTATATATAAAACAATGCCCAGGGGCCACTCTCTCAGCCTCCATTTGTATTCATTGTATAGAACAATGGCAGGACCAAAGAGGGCGGGGCAACAAATAGGAAAACAAGGGGCGTGGCTTAAAGCGACTCGGGGCGTGGCCTAGCGAGGCTCCTCCCATTCTCTGGTCTAGAGGTGTGGGCGTGGCCAAGCTGTCCCTCGAAGAGATCTTACAAGGAGCATGGCCACTAGACCCACCGTAGGGGGCGTGGCCAAATATAAGCCCCTCCCCCTTCTCCACAGAGGCCCCTTTCAGGGCTGAAAAAGGGGCGTGGCTGTAACTAGTTACGCCCCGCCCCCGCGCGATGCTCGGTCATTCGACTCACTTCTCGGCCGCCTCCGGTTCTCCTCGGCGGGGAAATGGGGAGGGGGAAGGGAAGGGGGCGCCGGAGATCCCGCGGCGGCTTCACTCCCGCTCCATTTCCCTTCAGGAAGCTCCCACGACGCTCTTTCCCCCGGAAACACAAGCTTTTCGGGGGCGGGGTGAGGTTTCTTTTTTCGTAATCTCGCGAGAGTTTAGGGCCAAAGCCTGAGGAGAAACCCGCGAGATGATGCCAAAAAAGGGGGCGGGGCTTTGGCCTGAGGGAAACAGAAAGAAGTCTCAGGGACAAGTCTCGCGAGATGTGAAAAACGGGAGCGATTCAAAAGGCGGGAAGAAGCGGCGTTGCCGTGGCAACGAGGAGGAAGGAACCAACTTGAAAGCAGGGAGGAGCTAACTACGGCATCAGCTGGTAGGAAGGAACCATTATCTAAAACAAAAGGGGGGGAGAATTTTCCCTTACTTGAAAGTGTTTCCATTTGAAATCATTCCCTCTCCTCATTTCCCCCCTCTTAAGTATTATAATGGTATGATCCATTCGAAACGCTCCTTATAAAAAGCCCGGGCGAAGGACGCGAACCAAGCAGGCGTTGGTGGTATAGTGGTTAGCATAGCTGCCTTCCAAGCAGTTGACCCGGGTTCGATTCCCGGCCAACGCAAAAATAGTTTTTTATGATATTATCTAGAATAGATTAATTATTTTGGGGGGATTAATTAAACTATTATAGATAAATATTTTTAATATTTAAATATTTTTAGATAAATATTTTATCTATAATACAATTAAGTTTTATTAGTGCCGTATAATAAAATATTATATTAAATAAATAAAAATAATATAGATATTATTATTATTAGGAGTTGGAGAACCAGTGCAATCCAAGACTGGACTCCCACTCACAAACATTGGCTTAAAAACCTAAATAATACTTGGATATGATATATATAGGAAGGAATATATATTAAATTGACTAGAATTATATTTAAATAAAAACAATTTTTTATGTGTGTGTTTCCGCCCGGGATCGAACCGGGGACCTTTCGCGTGTGGGGCGAACGTGATAACCGCTACACTACGGAAACCCACCTATGGAAGCTCTCGCCATGTGTTTCCTTAATACACTACATAAGCCTCCTTTATATTCCTATCTTATTCATATGTGTATGTGTCCTGTAATGTCAATATTATTTTTGCCAGCAGAGGTCAGAAGAAACACAGTTAATAATCTTCATTCCTGTGAGATATTAAGGCCATTTTAATTTAATTTTTATTTTGTTGTTAATCACACTATTTTAACTTTTGTATGGCTCTTTTTAAATTTGTCTAGTGTGGATTGTTAGCTGCCTTGAGTCCCCATGGGGAGAACGGCAGGGTATGAATAATAATATTTACATAATTTATCCATATATATAATATTAATTTGGATACATTGTGGAATTATTATTTATACCTATATATATAATATTAATTTGGATAAATTATGGAATCATTATTTATACTCATATATAATAATTTGGATAAATTATGGAAATATTATTATTTATACCTATATATATATATATATAATATTCATTTGGATAAATTATGGAATAATTATTATTTATACCCATATATATGTATATAAGATTCATTTGGATAAATTATGGAATTATCATTTATACCCATCTATCCATCCATCAGTCCATCCATCTATCCATCCATCTATCTATCTGAGATGGATGGATAGATTGATGAATGGATAGATAGATAGGATAGATAGACAGACAGATCAAGATAACTGAGATGGGTGGATAGATAGATAGATTGATAGATAGATGGGATAGATAGATAGATAGACAGACAGACAGACCAAGATAACTGAGATGGGTGGATAGATAGATAGATTGATGGATTGATAGGATAGATAGATAGATAGACAGACAGACAGACCAAGATAACTGAGATGGATAGATGGATGGGTGAATGGATAGATAGACAGACAGACCAAGATAACTGAGATGGATAGGTGAATGGATGGGTGAATGGATAGATAGATACATAGGATAGATAGACAGACAGACCAAGATAACTGAGATGGGTGGATAGATAGATGGATAGATAGATAGGATAGATAGATAGATAGATAGACAGACCAAGATAACTGAGATGGATAGATGGATGGGTGAATGGATGGATAGATAGATAGATAGATAGATAGATAGATAGATAGATAGATAGATAGGATAGATAGACAGACAGACCAAGATAATGAGATGGGTGGATAGATAGATAGATGGATTGATAGGATAGATAGATAGACAGACCGACAGACAGACCAAGATAACTGAGATGGATAGATTGATTGATTGATTGATTGATTGATAGGACAGACAGACAGACAGACCAAGATAACTGAGATGAATAGATGGATGGATAGATAGATAGATGGATAGACAGATAGACCAAGATAACTGAGATGGATGGATGGATGGATAGATAGACAGACAGACAGACAGACAGACCAAGATAACTGAGATGGATGGATGGACAGACAGACCAAGATAAATGAGATGGATGATGGATGGATGGACAGACAGATAGACAGACAGACCAAGATAACTGAGATGGATGGATGAATAAATGGATAGATGGATGGATAGACAGACAGACAGACCAAGATAACTGAGATGGATGGATGGACGGATAGATAGATAGGATAGACAGACAGACAGATCAAGATAATTGAGATGGATGGATACAACATAGGTGGATTATTCTGGAAGTGTTAACCAAATCTAGGATGGATTGATGGTGATAGATAGACTGACCACCCACTATGATGGCTGAGATACGTGTATACGTAGATAGAAGATGGATGGTTAGATACAGGATGGATTCAACGTAGATGGAAGCAACGTGGATTGTTAGAAGATGGAGCTGTGCAAGATAGATGGACTACTCTAGGAGTGTCTAAGCAAGGCTACTGGGATGGATGGATGGATGGATAGATGGATGGATGGATTTATGGATGGATGGATGGATAGATGGATGGATGGATGGATGGATTTATGGATGGATACATGGATGGATGGGTAGATGGATGGTTGGTGAGAGAGAGTGAGGTTGCAAGATGCAAGGGAGGGGAAAATATCAAGCAAACATCTCTTGGGCGTTGAGCTGGAGACTCCTTTTATGTCATCCCTTCTCTCTCTCTCTCTCTCTCTCTCTCTCTCTCTCTCTCTCTCTCTCTCTCTCTCTCTGGGTTCATTACGGTAATGGCCTCGTCTCCATGTGAGCACAGGATCACGATAGCACTCCAGCCGGGAAATGGCAGCCACTTTAAACTATTACCTCCATTCTTCCGATTCTTTTTTCCCGATTCCCCGCTCCAACATGAAGGCAGGTGCTAATGGCACGGTGGCCAGGAACGAACCATGAGGCACAAATGTCTCATTAACACACCGTTTGGTGGTCTTGGCACAAATCGGAGCCAGGAGCAGGGCATTATTTTTTTTTTCAAATATTAATTTTAAAAAAATTGTGATTTGAGCACAATCACAACCCTTCCCTTCACAATCAGGCAGAGGGTTACAAGAGATGGCTGGAAAATCATCCTTAAGCCTGTATGTAAGTACGTGTGTGTGTGTGTGTGTGTGTGTGTGTGTGTGTATATATATATACTAGCTGTGCCCGGCCACGCGTTGCTGTGGCGAAGTCTGGTGGTATGGGAAATAAAGTATTGAGGAATTGGTGGTAGTTAAGGTCAAGGGTAAAGGTTTTCCCCAGACATTAAGTCCAGTCGTGTCTGACTCTGGGGGTTGGTGCTCATCTCCATTTCTAAGCCGAAGAGCCGGCGTTGTCCGTAGACTCCTCCAAGGTCATGTGGGATGACTACATGGAGCGGCGTTACCTTCCCGCCAGAGCAGTACCTATTGATGCACTCACATTTGCATGTTTTCGAACTTCTGGGTTGGCAGAAGCTGGGGCTAACAGTGGGGGCTCTCTCCGCTCCCCCAATTCAAACCTGCGGCCTTTCAGTCCAGAAGTTCAGCAGCTCAGCACTTTAACATGCTGCGCCATCAGGGGATATTATTTCCTAAAGGTTGTGAATATACAATATTTCTGATTGGTTTTTTTTGTTTGATGGGAATACTTTGTTGGGAGGTGTTAGCTGGCCCTGATTCTTTCCTGTTTGGAATTCCCCTGTTTATTTACTGTCCTGGTTTTAGAGATTATATTGTTCTGCATTATTCTATCCCAGTAATTATTTCATATTAAAGAAGAATCTCACTTATCCAACATTCGCTTATACAATGTTCTGGATTATCCAACGCAGTCTGCCTTTTCATAATCAATGTTTTTTGTAGTCAGTGTTTTAAATTCATTGTGATATTTTAGCGGTAAATTTGTAAATACAGTACAGTAGAGTCTCACTTATCCAACATAAACGGGCCGGCAGAATGTTGGATAAGCGAATATGTTGGATAATAAGGAGGGATTAAGGATAAGCCTAATAAACATCAAATTAAGTTATGATTTCACAAATTAAGCACCAAAACATCATGTTAGACAACAAGTTTGGAAGAAAAAGTAGTTCAATACACAGTAATTCTATGTAGAAATTACTGGATTTATGAATTTAGCACCAAAATATCACGATATATTGAAAGCATTGACTACAAAAATGCGTTGGATAATCCAGAACGTTGGATAAGCGAGTGTTGGATAAGTGAGACTCTACTGTAAATACTACATAGCATTACTGCGCATGGAACTACTTTTTCTGTCAAATTTGTTTTATAATATGACTAGCTGTGCCCAGCCACGCGTTGCTGTGGCGAAGTCTGGTGGTATGGGAAATAAAGTATTGAGGAATTGGTGGTAGTTAAGGTCAAGGGTAAAGGTTTTCCCCTGACATTAAGCCCAGTCATGTATGATTCTGGGGGTTGGTGCTCATCTCCATTTCTAAGCCGAAGAGCCGGCGTTGTCCGTAGACTCCTCCAAGGTCATGTGGGATGACTACATGGAGCGGCGTTACCTTCCCGCCGGAGCAGTACCTTTTGATGCACTCACATTTGCATGTTTTTGAACTTCTGGGTTGGCAGAAGCTGGGGCTAACAGTGGGGGCTCTATCTGCTCCCCCAATTCAAACCTGCGGCCTTTCAGTCCAGAAGTTCAGCAGCTCAGCACTTTAACACGCTGCGCCATCAGGGGATATTATTTCCTAAAGGTTGTGAATATACAATATTTCTGATTGTTTTTTGTTTGTTTGTTGGAGGCAAGTATGAATGCTGCAATTAGGAAAAATGATTAGGATGTAATGGCCTTGCAGCTTTAAAGCCTGGCTGTTTCCTCCCTGAGTGAATTTTTTGTTGGGAGGTGTTAGCTGGCCCTGATTGTTTCCTGTCTGGAATTCCCTTGTTTACAGAGTGGTGTTGTTTGCGATATTTTATGTGCTTCTACTGTCTGTGGCCCTGAGAAAACAGAGGATTTTCCAGACTTTGAGGATGGGAATACTTTGTTGGGAGGTGTTAGCTGGCCCTGATTGTTTCCTGTCTGGAATTCCCTTGTTTTCAGAGTGGTGTTGTTTGCGATATTTTATGTGCTTCTACTGTCTGTGGCCCTGAGAAAACAGGATTTGCCAGACTTTGATGATGGGAATACTTTGTTGGGAGGTGTTAGCTGGCCCTGATTGTTTCCTGTCTGGAATTCCCTTGTTTTCAGAGTGGTGTTGTTTGCGATATTTTATGTGCTTCTACTGTCTGTGGTCCTGAGAAAACAGGATTTGCCAGACTTTGATGATGGGAATACTTTGTTGGGAGGTGTTAGCTGGCCCCGATTGTTTCCTGTGTGGAATTCCCCTGTTTATTTACTGTCCTGGTTTTAGAGATTATATTGTTCTGCATTATTCTATCCCAGTAATTATTTCATATTAAAGAAGAATCTCACTTATCCAACATTCGCTTATACAATGTTCTGGATTATCCAACGCAGTCTGCCTTTTCATAATCAATGTTTTTGTAGTCAGTGTTTTAAATTCATTGCGATATTTTAGTGGTAAATTTGTAAATACAGTACAGTAGAGTCTCACTTATCCAACATAAACGGGCTGGCAGAACGTTGGATAAGCAAATATGTTGGATAATAAGGAATTAAGGATAACCCTATTAAACATCAAATTAGGTTATGATTTTACAAATTAAGCACCAAAACATCATGTTAGACAACAAATTTGTCAGAAAAGTAGTTCAGTACACAGTAATGCTATATAGTAATTACTGTATTTATGAATTTAGCACCAAAATATCACGATATATTGAAAGCATTGACTACAAAAATGCGTTGGATAATCCAGAACGTTGGATAAGCGAGTGTTGGATAAGTGAGACTCTACTGTAAATACTACATAGCATTACTGCGCATGGAACTACTTTTTCTGTCAAATTTGTTGTATAATATGATGTTTTGGTGCTTAATTTGTATAACGATTACCTAATTTGATGTTTAATTGGCTTTTCCTGAATCCCTTCTTATTATCCAACATATTCACTTATCCTGCCGGCCTGTTTACGTTGGATAAGTGGGACTCTACTGTATATTGATAATCTTAAATCATCTGCTTAGAACTGGATTATATGAGGCTCCTTCTTCACAGCTGTATAAAATGCACACTGAAGTGGATTATATGGCAGTGTGGAGTCAAGATAATCCAGTTCAAAGCAGATAATATAAGATTATAAATGGGTTATATAGCTGTGTGGAAGGGCCTTGAGTCTACACTGCCATATAATCCTGTGCAAATTAGATAATCTGTGGAAGAAGCCTAAGTGAGGCCTAAATCTGCCTGTCCCCTAACTGAAGCCTGGCTGTCCCTTGGTTGCTAGGCAACCAAGTGGGCAGAGATTAGCCCTCTAAACTGGCAGCAATTGGATAAAAAAAATTATTGCTCTCCCTCTAATTAGGACTTTATTTTTCTTTTCTTTTTGTTGTATCAACCTTGAGGCGTGGATGATGGGTTGTGTTGTCAAATTTTGAGGTTGGGGGGCCTGTACTTTTGTTGTTTTGTGAATTGCCGTGATGCCATCACTCTTTTATATATATAGATGTTTTGGTGCTTAATTTGTATAACGATTACCTAATTTGATGTTTAATTGGCTTTTCCTGAATCCCTTCTTATTATCCAACATATTCACATCCTGCCGGCCTGTTTACGTTGGATAAGTGAGACTCTACTGTATATTTCTAATCTTATATTATCTGCTCAGAACTGGATTATATGAGGCCCCTTCTTCACAGCTGTATAAAATGCACACTGAAGTGGATTATATGGCAGTGTGGAGTCAAGATAATCCAGTGCAAAGCAGATAATATAAGATTCTAAATGGGTTATATAGCTGTGTGGAAGGGCCTTGAGTCTACACTGCCATATAATCCAGTGCAAATTAGATAATCTGTGGAAGAAGCCTAAGTGAGGCCTAAATCCGCCTGTCCCCTAACCTGGCTGTCCCTTGGTTGCTAGGCAACCAAGTGGGCAGAGATTAGCCCTCTAAACTGGCAGCAATTGGATAAAAACAATTATTGCTCTCCCTCTAATTAGGACTTTATTTTTCTTTTCTTTTTGTTGTATCAACCTTGAGGCGTGGATGATGGGTTGTGTTGTCAAATTTTGAGGTTGGGGGGGCCTGTACTTTTGTTGTTTTGTGAATTGCCGTGATGCCGTCACTCTTTTATATATATAGATATATATATATATATATATGGATAGATAGATAGACCAATTCTTGGCTTGGATGAATAGATAGGTAGGTAGGTAGATAAGTAAGAATAGATAGGTAGGTAGATAAGTAAGTAGATAGCAATCCTTGGCTTGGATGGATAGATGGATTGATAGATGGATTGATAGATGGATGGACAGATGGACCAACCCTTGACTTGAATACATAGATAGATAGACAGTTCAACCAACCAACCAACCCTTGGATGGATGGACGGACGGATGGACAGAAGGACCAATCCTTGGCTTGAATAGATAGATAGATAGATAGATAGATAGATAGATAGATAGATAGATAGATAGATAGATAGATAGATAGACGGATGGATAGACGGATGGATAGACGGATGGATAGACGGATGGATAGATGGATGGATAGATAGATAGATAGATAGATAGATAGATAGATAGATAGATAGATAGATAGATAGATAGACCAACCCTTGACGTGGATGGATGGACAGACAGACAGACAGCCCAACCAACCCTTGGCTTAGATAGATAGATGGATTGATAGATGGACTGACAGATGAACCAACCCTTGACTTGAATACATAGACAGACAGACAGACAGACCAACCAACCAACCCTTGGATGGACGGACGGACGGACCAATCCTTGGCTTAGATAGATAGATAGATAGATAGATAGATAGATAGATAGATAGATAGATAGATAGATAGACAGACAGACAGACAGACAGACAGACAGGCTGTCTGACCCTTGGCTTGAGTAGATAGATGATAGCTAGATAGATACATAGATAGATAAACCAACCTTTGGCTTGAATTGATAAATAGATAGATGAGAGAGAGGGGGGAGAGGGGGAGGGAGGGAGGGATACTAGATAGATAGATGGATGGAGAGATAGATAGATAGATAGATAGATAGATAGATAGATAGATAGATAGATAGATACTAGGCTAACTGACCGATGGCTTGAATAGACTTGGCTTGAATAGACAGATAGATGGACGAATGGATGGATGGATAGATAATAGATAGATAGACTCTTGGCTTGGATGGATGGACAGACAAACTGGCTGACTGACCCACCCTTGCTTTAGATGGATGGATGGATGGGCGGACGGACAGACAGACCAACCCTTGGCTTGGATAGATAGATAGATAGACAGACAGACAAATAGACAGATAGATAGATAGACCAACCCTTGGCTTGGATGGATGGGAAGACAGATAGAGGCAAACCAAAGAACTGACCCTTGGCTTAGATAGATAGACAGATAGACAGACAGACAGACAGACAGACAGACATAGATAGATAGGTAGGCAGGCAGGCAAGCAGGCAGACCCACCCTTGGTTGGATGGATGGACGGATAGATAGATAATAGATAGATAGATAGATAGATAGATAGATAGATAGATAGATAGATAGATAGGCAGGCAGGCAGGCAGGCAGGCAGGCAGGCAGGCAGACAGACAGACAGACAGACAGATAGATAGATAGATATAGACTAACTGATTGATGGATCCTTGGCTTGAATAGATAGATAGATAGATAGATAGATAGATAGATAGATAGATAGATAGATAGATAGACTAACTGACTGATGGATCCTTGGCTTGGATGGATGGATGGATGGATAGGCAGATAGATAGATAGATAGATAGATAGATAGATAGATAGATAGATAGATAGATAGATAGATAGATAGATAGATAGATAGATAGATAGATAGATAGACAGACAGACAGACAGACAGACAGACAGACAGACAGACAGACAGACAGATAGACAGATAGACGGACTGAGTCTTGGCCTGAATAGACAGGCAGACAGACACCTATCTTCATATCCACATATTTCAGTTCAGGTCAGTGCAAGAGTATATGGTCTGTTATTCTGGGTGATCTATCCATCCATCCAAGGGGCTTGGTCTGGATGGCCTTTGGGAGTCTCTTCCAACGCTAAGATTCTATCTATCTGTGCTTTCCATATATATGTGAAAAATCACATCTCTCCCTCCGTCCTGCTAGTTTTGCCGCCCACGGCCGCGCGTGCCGATCAGAACCCCATCGGACCAGAGGCGACAATCAGGGCCCTTTGCTCCGGCGCACGTCTCGGTCCGAAATGTGCTTTGCTGGCTGGAGATGTGCTTTTCTGGAGGTGCGGTGTTTGCCTCTCCACGCTGATTGAATCCATTTGTGTCGGAGCATCCTCCGCAAAGGCCGGCCTGACCGGTGCAGCTAGAACCGATTGCTAATGAAATCATAACAACACGATTTTTGTTCCAGCAGAATTAATGTCATTTCCTCATTGGCTGTATCATAAAAACATGGGGAAAGTTTATTAAAATTACAAGTGGAATAATGATAATGATGATAGCGAGAATAATGATAATATTAATAATAATAATATATCATAAAAACATAGGAAAAGTTTATTAAACTTACAAGTGGAATAATGATAATGATGATAGTGAGAATAATGATAATAATAATATTAATAATATTCATATATTATTATTAATATATCATAAAAACATAGGAAAAGTTTATTAAACTTACAAGTGGAATAATGATAATGATGATAGTGAGAATAATGATAATAATAATAATAATAATAATAATAATATATTTATTTATTTATTTATTTATTTACAGTATTTATATTCCGCCCTTCTCACCCCGAAGGGGGCTCAGGGCGGATCACATTATAACACACATAGGGCAAACATTCAATGCCCATAAACACATCAAACAGAGACTGAGAGACACACGCAGAAGCAAGTTAACGTTCTTCTGAGGGGATGTTCGATTCTGGCCACAGGGGGGAGCAGCTGCTTCATCATCCACACTGACGGCACTTCCTCATTCCAGGTCGTAAATTAGTTAATCTTGCCTCCCCACTTATAAGTGGTACCTTATCTCCTACTTGATAGATGCAACTATCTTTCGGGTTGCTAGGTCAGCAACGAGCAGGGGCTATTTTTTATTTTTAATTGACGGGTGCTCACCCCGCCACGGGCTGGCCTCGAACTCATGACCTCATGGTCAGAGTGATTTAAGGCAGCTGCTCAAACATAGGAAAAGTTTATTAAACTTACAAGTGGAATGATAATGATGATAGTGAGAATAATGATAATAATAATAATAATATTAATAATAATATATCATAAAACATAGGAAAAGTTTATTAAACTTACAGGTGAAATAATGATAATGACAATAATAATGTTATGATGATAATGATAACATTAATATTAATAATAACAATGATAATATTAATACTATTAATATTATTATTATTAATTAATTATATTATTATCATGAAAACATGGGGAAAGTTTATTACACTTACAAGTGGAATAATAATGATAATAATAATGTTAATGATAATAATAATGATGATGATAATGTTAATACTACTACTAATAATATTATTATAAATTATATTATATTATTATTATCATGAAAGTGGAATAATGATAATGACAATAATAATAATGATAAGTGGAATAATTATAATGATAGTAATATTAATAATAATGATGATAATATTAATATTATTATTAATAATGGTATAGTATGTTATAGCCCACTTTTTTCTCTCGATCAGGATCCAAAGCAGACATTAATTAATTGGAGTGAAATGCTTTCTGGCTTTGGCGGTTGCCGTGGCGGGCGGTTGCCGTGGCAACACGAGATGCCCGGCAACAGGGCAAAGGATGCGGGATGCTCGGATGGATGGATGCTCATCAGGCAAGTTGTGCAAAAAGCGGGTCAAGGAAGGGACAAAGTCCAATGAGGAAGCAAAACATGTTCGAGCACCACCTCCTTTGTCCGCTTTGGTTTCCAATTGCACAAAAAGGGGGGTAAACAACTCCAAAATAATTAAAACTCCATCCCTGACCTTTGCTTGCCTCACCTGCCACCTGCAACCTGACCTAATAATAACAAATCATGCCCTGCCAAGAAATAGGAAATTGACTCTTCTTATGCTGTATTTATTTTATACTAACTTGATAATAGTAATAAATATATTATTATTATTATTATTATTATTATTATTATTATTATTACTAGTAGCTTGGGTACTCGCCATTGCCCGGATTATTTGAAAAACTCAATTTTGTAATTTATTGTACAAAATGCATAAGGTTGTGGGTGAACTACAACTCACATCATGCCAGGCTAAGGGTTAAGGGAGAGGCAGTGGGTGGAATTATGCAAATTCCACACCAGTGGAGAGAGTCAGAAACACTGGGATGCCTGTGGTGGAGGAAAAGTAGAAAATCTAGGAGGAAATTGTCCCTGTATGTTTAGTGTGCCATAGAACATAGTATGAAAGGGTTAAGGGAGAGGCAGTGGGCAGAGTTATGCAATTTTCCACATTATTGAGAGAGTCAGAAACACTGGAATGTCTGTGATGGAGGAAAAACAGAAAATCTAGGAGGAAATTATCCCTGTACGTTTACTGTGTGCCATAGAAAAAAATAGGAAAGTGTTAAGGGAGAGGCAGTGGGCGGGGTCATGCAAATTCCACACTAGCGGAGAGAGTCAGAATCACTGGGATGTCCGTGGTGGAGGAAAAACAGAAAGTCTAAGAGGAAATTGTCCCTGTATGTTTACTTGTGTCCTAGAACATGGTATGAAAGGGTTAAGGGAGAGGCAGTGGGTGGGATCATGCAAATTCCAAACAAGTGGAGAGAGTAGGGATGTCCGTGGTGGAGGAAAAAGAGAAAATCTAGGAGGAAATTGTCCCGGTATGTTTACTTGTGCCATAGAACATGGTATGAAAGGGTTAAGGGAGAGGCAGTGGGCAGAGTTATGCAAATTCCACACCATTGGAGAAAGTCAGAAACACTGGGATTTCTGTGGTGGAGGAAAAACAGAAAATCTAGGAGGAAATTATCCTCCTATCGGAGGATGCTATGAATCGGGGGTGCTATGAATGCGATTTCCTGCTTCTTGGCAGGGGGTTGGACTGGATGGCCCATGAGGTCTCTTCCAACTCTACTATTCTATGATTCTATATGTTTACTTGTTCCATAGAATATAGTATGAAAGGGTTAAGGGAGAGGCAGTGGGCGGAGTTATGCAATGTCATTCGAAATAGGCTCGTTTCTGTGTACATTATAGACAAGGCCATTTTCGGACACGTGAATCGACAAAAGTCTCCAAAATCCCAATCAAGGCATTAGGAAAGGCAGCCGTCCTCTTAATGTTTTGATCCTAATCTTTCCCCTTCGCCTTGGGGCCCGTATGCGTCCGGACAGGTGACTCCTGAAGTATTATTTTACTCGTCAACATCGGAAGGAAGCGCTCGGGGAGATTAGATTTCAGCATCAACATTGCGAGAAACGGAGAAGAGGGAGATACAGAATTTTTACTATTTAGGGCAAACTGATGGCCTGATGAGATCATCTAGATGGTCTTTGAAGGTCTCTTTGCTCACCTATAGTCTTATGAGACAGTCTAGATGGTCTTTGAAGGTCTCTTCGCTTACCTATGGTCTTATAAGACCGTCTAGATGGTTTTTGGAGGTCTCGTTGCTTACCTATGGTCTTATGAGACTGTCTAGATGCTCTTTGGAGGTCTTGTTGCTTACCTATAGTCTTATGAGACCGTCTAGATGGTCTTTGGAGGTCTCTTTGCTTCCTATGGTCTTATGAGACCGTCTAGATGGTCCTTGGAGGTCTCTTTGCTTACCTATGGTCTTATGAGTCCGTCTAGATGGTCTTTGGAGGTCTCTTTGGTCACCTATGGTCTTATGAGTCCGTCTAGATGGTCTTTGGAGGTCTCTTTGCTCATCTATAGTCTTATGAAACCATCTAGATGGTATTTGGAGGTCTCTTTGCTTACCTATGGTCTTATGAGTCCATCTAGATGGTCTTTGGAGGTCTCTTTGCTTACCTATGGTCTTATGAGATTGTCTAGATGTGTCTTTGGAGGTCTCTTTGCTCACATATTGTCTTTTGAGTCCATCTAAATGGTCTTTGGAGGTCTCTTTGTTTACCTATGGTTTTATGAATCCATCTAGATGGTCTTTGGAGGTCTCTTTGCTTACCTGTGGTCTTATGAGTCCGTCTAGATGGTCTTTGGAGGTCTCTTTACTTACGTATGGTCTTATGAGTCTGTCTCGATGGTCTTTGGAGGTCTCTTTGCTTACCTACGGTCTTATGAGACCGTCTAGATGGCCTTTGGAGGTCTCTTTGCTCACCTATAGTCTTATGAGATTGTGAGAACTACATGTGAGGCCTTGGGGCGGCCAGACCAGTTAATCCCCGGCAACCGGGGCGAAGGGCTCATGTTTCGGCCGCCTCGGCAGATGTGCCAGTCCTGGCCCCCTTTCCCTAATCCCCCCACAAGCCCCGAATCCAGGCCTGGAGGGGAAAACATGAAACCCAGGTTCAGGTGGAGCGGAGGCCACCATCTGTCTGCCTGGTAAACACTTATCCTCCCGGCCACGGCCGCGTCTCTATAGAAACTGCAGCGGGAAAGGGAGCCGGCGTTGCCTTGCAGGGAAAAAACATGCAGGGAAAGGCAGGCAATTCGTTTTGGGTGGCCTAGAACGCGAAGGCCATCTAACCTGACCCTTTTCGCCATGCCGGAACCCACAAGGACCTTCTGAATGTCCTAAACATTACTACCTGGAGGACAGGTAAAGCCACTGCTTCGGATAGCCGTTATAAGGTGCTTTAGTGTAGCAAGGAGTCCTCAAAGGCCATCCAACCCAACCCCTTTTGCATAAGTTGGGCATCTATGATTCTGTTGTTGTTGTAATTATTAATTTCATTAATATTATTATTATAATTATTAATGGTTTCATAAGATCATTGGAAAGGAGAGGGACCCTCAAAGGCCATCTAGACAGTTCCATAGGACCATCAATAAGCAAAGAGACCTCCAGAGACCATCTAGATGGACTCATAAGACCACAGGTGAGTAAAGAAACCTCCAAAGATCATCTAGATGGTCACATAAGACCATAGGTGAGTAAAGAGACCTCCAAAGACCATCTAGATGGTCACATAAGACCATAGGAAAGCAAAGTGGCCTCCAAAGACCATCTAGATGGACTCATAAGACCACAGGTAAGCAAAGAGACCTTCAAAGAACATCTAGATGGTCTCATAAGACCATAGGCGAGCAAAGAGACCCCCAAAGATCATCTGGACGGTCTCATAAGACCATTGGTAAGGAAAGAGACCCTCAAAGACCATTTAGATGGTTTCATAAGACCATAGGTAAGTAAAGGGGCCCCCAAACCCATCTAGACAATCTCATAAAACCATAGATAAGGAAAGTGACCTCCAAACACCATCTAGATGGTCTCATAAGGCTGTAGCTAAGCAAGGACCTTCTAGATGATCTCATGAGACCACAGGGAAGCAAAGAGACCTCCAAAGGCCATCTAGATGATATCATCAGGCCATCAGAAGTCCATAGATAAGGACTTCTTTGCTGCTGGGAGGTGGTACTTGAGGCATAAGGTCCAATGGATCATTTGGGCCACATAGTTGTGCCTCTGTTTATAGTCTGTCTGTGCGATTTTCTTACAGCAGCTGAGGATATGATCAATGGTTTCGTCGGCTTCCTTGCAGAGTCTGCATTTTGGGTCATCAGCTGATTTTTCGATCTTGGCCTTGATTGCCTTTGTCCTGATGTCTTGCTCCTGGGCTGCAAGGATCAGGCCTTCTGTCTCCTTCTTCAGGGTCCCATTCGTGAGCCAGAGCCAGGTCTTCTCCTTATCAGCTTTTCATTCAATTTTGTCAAGGAACTTTCCATGCAATGTTTTGTTGTGCCAGCTGTCAGCTCTAGTTTGTAGTGCGGTTTTCTTGTACTGGTTTTTTGTCTGCTGTGCTTTGAGGAGTTTCTGATTTTTGACTTCAATCCAAGCAGGTTCTTCACTTTGCTTTACATCTTCTGCCAGGGCATGTTCTTCTTCTTTGACTGCTTCTTTGACTTGTAAGAGTCCTCTGCCCCTTGATCTTCTAGGCAGATATAGCCGGTCAACATCACTGCGAGGGTGCAGGGAATGATGAATGGTCATGAATTTTCTTGTTTTTCTGTCCAAATTGTCCAGTTCCGTCTGTGTCCAGTTTATGATGTCAGCAGTATATCTTATGACAGGTACGGCCCAGGTGTTTATGGCTTTGATGGTGTTGCCTCCATTGAGCTTGCTTTTGAGAATTTTTCTGACCCTTTGTGTGTATTCTTTGCTGACCACAATTTTCACATGTTCATGCTTGATGTTGTCCAGCTGTAATATGCCCAGATATTTATAGGCCTCTGGCTGGTGACACCTTATTGTTTGGCCATTGGGCACATTGATGCCCTCACTTTCAATTATTTTTCCCTTCTTCAATGCCACTGTCGAACATTTGTCCAAACCAAACTCCATGCTGATATATCAGTGCTAAAAATTCGGACAGTGTTAGTCAGAGACTGGATTTCTGTTTCCGTTTTCCCATACAGCTTCAGGTCATCCATGTACATGAGATGCAAAATTTTGTGAAATTTGTTAGATGTTAGATAGCCGAGATTTGTTTTTTGTTAGAATTATTATTATTATCAATATTATTGTTCAACATAAGTATCGGCTGGAGCGGCCATCTGTCAGGAGGGATCGGATGA